>NW_027499875.1:0-51746 GCF_021521415.1 Bidens hawaiensis | reverse complement strand
TTAAGATAGATTCTTTTATAAAGCTAACAACTTTACTCTCTTGTGTTTCAAACACCGGCATGGCAATCTGTGCTATACACCCTAAAGACTGTAAAACAGAGGACAGATTTGTCCTTTTCTCTAGCACATCCACTAATCGCTGCATGGTTCATTTCAGGAAGATCAAACCAAAATAATCAATAAATGTTTATAATGACGACCAAAATTAACCCGTGAAACATGATAAATGAAGTTAGAACCTTGTATAGAACAGAAAGTGATTTGAGTCCTTGATCCTTTGTAATGGCTGCTAACGCGTGTACAGCATACTTAGCCTGCTTTCGACTACCTTCTAAGCATATTTTTTCAAGTATGAGGTCCAGTGAACTGCATATAAATATTACAAAAAAAAACAACTTGAAACATACATACATACATACAAACAAGATTCTTCTACAAAAACTAATAATATCCAAATTCCAAACCTGGATGATTCTCCCGACTGTTCACGTATTGTTTCACCAGCTTTTGCTAGAACATGCAAAGCACCTTCCTTGATGACCTCGTCATCCTCCTCAAGAAGATGAGCCAAATCTTCTTCCATCCCACTAAACAGCAAAGGACTGAAGCATCCAAGACTCTGTGCATAACTTATCCCGATTATTTGTAGATAATTTACAAGCAGTAAAAAAGGATAACTATTTGTGTAACAAATGAAACATTACCGTAAGTATATTCATGCAAGCCTTGGTTAATAACTTGTTCTTGTCACATTTCTGTAGGTCGGTCTCTACAACAAGATCTTTGACAAACTCCTTATCAAAGATTGTGTATGAGCATCTTATAGAGAGGGTGGTTAAAAGTTCATAAAGTGGATGCTTCTCACCAACAATTTTAACCAACTCATCCTGCCCAAAAACATAAAATATAACTTACTTATCAATTGATATATTAATTAAATCTTTTAAACAGTTACTTACGCGAAGGGTTCTATTTTGAAGAGAACTAGTGGTGGGATCCAGTAGTGTTGTCAGTATCTTCCAAATGTTATCTATGTCTTTTAATTGGTCTAGAAGCTGAAAATCTGCTTCTGCTATTGTGGGGTTAACAAAACAGTTAGATATAGATCGTATACATAGTGTGGTTTTCTTCTGTAGATCTGGAGCATCATTCTCCTGTAAATGCAAAAGGCAATCTTTAAACAGAACACACTTTGTAATTTACTTTTTTTTTGTTTACTAATTTATGTATAGCAAACCTTGTATGTCTGCCTATGTGAAAGATAAATGTGCAACTCTTGTCGTAACCTGCAATCCAGAAAGAAATCATATAAAATATGTATTTTACAAATAAAATGTAGAAAGACGGTATTCACAAACCGTTGCTTCTGCTCAAGTATTTTCTCTAAAGCCTTCACCTCCACTTCATCAAAAGTTGAAAACAGTTTGACCCACTTTTTGACCTTATCTTTGACCGAAAATTCAGCTGGGAATAGGGATGTGCATAGAATTTGCTCAACCTTGTCCAGTCTGGAAATGGTAGAATTCAATCACATCAGTGGAAATGTGGAATAATAACTTATATGCCCTCTAATTTTGCCAAAATAGATCAATAACGTAACGTACCCAAGATCTTTGTCGTATAAACATTTCAAAATTCTTCCAGGAATCCAGGCATAGTCATCATTTATGTTCAATCCACCAAGTTGCTTCAAACACCAGATTCGGTATATATCAGATAGCCTCTCCAATGTATACTTTTTCACAAGAACCTGTATCACAAAAAGAATATCAGTCAAGGCTATCCTTGTGTATGTGTTTAAACTGTAAAGACAAGATATAAGATGGAGAACAAAAGGATGATTTTACTGATTTGTCCTCAAGGCGGGCAGCAACAAGCTTAATGGTATCAGATGAAACAGAAGATAGCTCGTGAGAAGCAACATCTAGAACTACTGCAACTGCCTGCTTTCGTATACTTTCATCATCATCCAACAGGCGGTCACGTATCGCAGCTAACATGTGACCAAATTAATATTAAATAACATGCAAGAAACTGAATGAAGGTATGAAACAAAGTAAAACAAAACTTACCAAGTAACTTAGAAGCTTCCGCTCTGAACGGATCAGACAACAGGCCCAGTTGGACCTTTTCAAGGACAGACATCCTGACCTCAACCTTATCGTCAGAAAATCTTTTAAGGAACTCCGTAAATAGGGGATTAAATGTCTTGGGGATGGTAGATTTCTGGCCTGCAAAAAGGTCTCCCACCAGTCTTACTGCCTTTAAGCGAAGGTCTACTTTATCTGCCTATAAATGCCAAAATTTTAATTTAGTAAGACTTTATTTGAAAGATCTTTTGTATTATGATGCCAAATGTAAATAAGGAGTGTTTGGATTTGCGTTATGAAACTAATATAGTGACACTTTTAAAGTCCCCTATTTCACAAAAATGATCTTTTTGCTCATTTTGTCGACTAATTCCATAAACAATCAGAATCTTCAAAACATCTGATCATTAAAATTTCAACCGAACTGCTTACTAGAAAATTATTTTCAAAATGAACATCCAAACACTCCTAAACAGAGATAAGATATGCTAGTGATTACCAGTAGTTCTTTTGTTAGGGTTGGCACAACTTTCTTTAAGATCTGAGGAGCGCATTCATATATATCATAGATAACTTCATGGTAGTCAATATCATGATTTGAATCTCCCGACATTGATGATAAAATAAACTGCTTTATCCCAGGTTCAAGTTTTCCAGTACATTTCCTTATAACACTCATACCGAGCTTCCTTGCTGTTGCACTTATATCCTAAGAAATTAAGTTGACAACTTTCTAATCAGCACAATTGATGGTAAATCGGTAATAATATAAACAGTGAATATTATAATAACTTACTTTCTTATCACGGCCTAAAACAGATAACACAATGAGTAAAAGGTCCTCCCCAATATCCTCACTTTCTTCCAAAAGAACCGCCATTATTGTCTCCATAGACGCAGTAACAATATTAGTATGCTCGTCACTAAAGAAAACAAACCAAATCAGTCAATTATCACACTTATCATTCAAGTTTCAACATTAAAACAAAAGTTAAAAAACCGAACCTGGCAACACTGAAAAATGTTTTAAACATTTCGTTCACTAAATCATCACACTCGAGATCCAACATCACAACAAACGATCTGTACTTTGCTACAGTGTCCAGTATATTCACTATCCTCCCAAAAGACGGATCTTTATTATCTTTTAACCCTTTAAAAGTACTTACAAACAAATGAAAGATGTCCTGAAGCAAGTGAAAGAACCAGTTAGTACCTAAAATATAAAAACACCATAACCTAGAAAAGAAAATACCTTCAAAACATCGTCATCATATGGTGCGTCAGGGGCGGTAATTCTGGTTATCTCACAAGTGCATACCGCAGCAAGAAGCTTAACTTGTTCATCTTCATGCTTTAGGTATTCTGGCTTGACAATAGCATTCATAAGAGTCTGCATAGAGTCCAACAATGCCTTTGTTGGCGATTGGTCCATTCCAGAGAGATACCCGGCAGCTTCCTGCAATTACATCACAAGAATTCACTTATAAAAACAGGACTTGTTTATATGAACAAAAAAGTCGTAAAACTAATCGTACCCGTAAAGCACTAAACTTTATAATACCTTAGCTTCACAAAACTCATTGTTCCAAACTGAGCCCTAATTTTAACCTAATTACGTCGGTCAAACCCGTACTTTCCGTCAAAAGACAAACTTTTTTGCCAATTATCAAGAAGTTAAAAGATAAACTTTTTGCCAAAATTATAAACCCTAAAACCTCCAAACCCACAAAAACACTCATCTCAACACCAAAATCTAAAAACTTGAACATTGAATTGCAATTCAAACCCTAAATCTAACAAACCCAACAAAAACCCTAACTTTAAGCTAAATTCACACCCAATTTCATCAAAAACCCGTGAATTATTACTAAAGCTGCATTACCCATCAGTCAATTAGCAACCAATTAAGCAACTTGAACACAAAGACAACATTACACGAGGAATTGGTGACGAAATTGTTAAAAAAATGAAATTTGGGAGTTACCGTTAGGAGGGTAATAAGAACATCTTTAGTTGCAGGTGGGTTTTGGAGGTTGGATCCAACTTCTTTGAGTTGGGTTTGCAGCTGCTTTGCAGCCATGGATTATTATTATTATTGTGAATTTTGAATTTGGTGGGTTTAAATCGCCATCTGAAATTGGAGGTGGGGGAGAATATAGAGTCTCTGTGTGTGTGTTTAGTTTGCGGGTTGTGTTAAAAGAGTTTATTTAGGGGTGTGTGTGACTTCGGACAGATCTTGAAATCACTTTCCAATTTGGGATTTGGATTTTATTACCTCATCTCATGCAAGTCAAGTCTCTCCTTTATTTCCTCAATTTTCAACTCTTGTTTTCTTATGTTTTTCTTTTTCTTTGTTTTTTGAATTATTAGTGTCTTAATAACTTAAAAGTGGAGTGTTTAAATAGAGAGTAAGGACTTTGATTATGGAAAGCAAATGATATGCAGCATTGATGAGGGATTCGATGTTTGGAGTTACGAGGTGTCAAGATGAAGTAGGCCGGAAAAATGAAACGACGGGACTGCGTACGACATTGAATGATCTTTGGGAAACTTGTGAATATGGTAAGTAAATCACTTTGTTAGTTATGGGTTCCGTCTTAAGTGTTTAAGGAGTGTATATGTTAACGACAGAGTATCAGGCGGGAAAAGGGTCGTTTGATTTGAAAATTAGTTGAAATAACAATATCGCAGTCAAAACACGCTAAAAGTAAAAAAAAGAAAAGAAAGGTTGTTAAAATGGCATTAATAACCTTGAATGATAAGTGTATACGTCAACGACAAAGTATCAGGCGGGAAAAAAGATCGTTTGATTTGAAAATTAGTTGAAATATCACTATAACAGTTAAAACGCCCGAAATATTAAATAGTTGTAATAATGGCGTTAAATGACATGAGAACAACCAAAGCCGCGTTATATATGTGAAGAATTGTGAAATGAAGACATGAAACTGAAATTGCGCTGGAAAGATTGATACTAGAAACAACTTAGAAAATATTTCAGTTAAAACATTGCTATTTGTGAAATCGCAATTCCCAAATTTAATGTATGAGTGGATTACTGTTACTATAGATATTAAATTGCAACTTTTTGTTGCATCAAAGGTTGCATACTATGTAACAAAAGTTGTATTATAGTTTAAGGAACCAAGTGTTTTTCATGGTTTATCATCACTACTTGCATAGTTGCACAAGGGTTTTTAAAGTTTGTGATAATTTCACATATTATTACTTTACTATATATACTTATTAAATTGTAACTTTTTGTTGGCAAATTGTTGAGTGAAGGTGTGTGTGTGTTTGAACGCTAAGAATAAGTAGTGTTTGGAAGCGGTGGCGGTATTGTAGAGGATAAGAGAACGAAGCAACGACGGTTACAAGGTGGTGGCGGTAAGGCGATGGTGTCATACTATTTGGTGGCGACAATGACCTAGTTAACACGCCTACTAAGATTAACGGCGGGATCTTAAAACTAGTTATGTATTAATTAAGAACTTTTAGGTCATCATACTTGTATTTACTTTTTTTTTAATTTGTTTTTATACATGCATACTATATATAAAACACAAAAATAAACATAAACGAAGGATATGTTAGGATCCTGTAAAAATATTGCTTTGTCTAGCTATTCTTTAAAAAGATTTGAGATATGACACGTGACGCTCCTCATAAATATGATTTAAGGGTATTTGGGAAACTTTTACACACTTGTTTTTTGAAGTACAACACAAAAAATCTAGTAAAAAAATACATGACAAAAAGGTCAAGTATAAAATAATCCAGCATGAAAAATCTAATACAAAACATCAAACATAAAAAAATTTAGTACAAAAAATTCAGTATAAAAAATCAAGTAAAAAAATCCATGACAACAACATCAAGTACAAAAAAATCCAACACAAAAAAAACAAGTACAAAACATCAAACACAAAAAATTCAGTAAAAAGATTCAGCACAGAAAATCTAATACAAAAATTCCATCCACAAAAAAAATTTAGTATAAAAAACATAGCACAAAAAGTCTAGTACAAAAATGTTGTATAACTTAAAAAAATTCATTTTTCTATATTTTTATTGTTATTTTATTAAAGCAATATGATAGCCAAATTAAAGATAAAAATACTCGGAGTATAATTCTTTTTTAAGAAAATAATGTCGCATTAAAAAGTTATGAACGTTTAAAAAAGTAGAGAGTTTGAAAGACAAAATCAGTTAAAAGTGGTTATCAACCATTGATAGCAAAAATAAAAGGCCATGATGTATTCTAGGCTACCAAGGGACATCACATTTTTTTTATTTGATTATAGCTTTGGACTGTTTGGACCGACCGGTTTGATCAGTTCGACTTCGATTCAATCCGTATTCGAGTATAATAATTAAATACGAATTAATGATTTATTATTCAGTTCGATTCGAAATTGGAATTCAAAATAATATTTTTTTTTGTTTGGGAGAAATTCATAAATAATAAATGTTTATTATAAATATTTAAACCCTATAGCATTATATAATTTAATTTTTTTTGGCATAATCCATAAATAATAAATATTCATCACAAAATATTCAAACCCTATAACACATATTATCATTTTTTATCTCATACAATTTATATAATAACAATTACGGGAGAATTGTGTAGTCAAATGTTGTACCCTGGGCTTTAGTGTTTGTATCATGGTTTCTCATTTTGCGTTTGACACGTGTCTTTGTCTATCTACACATCTCCTCTCCTCGGGCTTTAAAAAACCATCTCTTTCACCGTTCATATTCCAGTCACATTTCCCTCGATCTATCTTTAAGTGGTTTCACCGCCATCGTTCTCTCTAATATATCGGTTCTGCCTTCCTTTCTAGCGGTTCCAGCATCTCATCGGCGGTGCTTTCGAGTCTGTATCCTCCCACCATGGTCACCAACGGGTTTAACACCACCTGATTTAGGGTTTCGTGGTGGTGCAACCTTGCTACGATGGCCTTTGGTGTGGACACAGTTGAAAGGGGAGGATATGGAAACGGATGGTCATCTGTTGACGGGCGGTGTTTCTAATGTATTGTGGTGCTTCAGCGAAAGAGAGTGGGGATGTGGTTGACCATCGTTGTTGTCGGGTTCTGTTTCCAAACCCTAGGTAGCGGTGGTGGTTTATCACTATCCTTTTCTTTCACTTATGCTTTAAATGTTTGGCTCTTTCATGTGTCTATGGCTTTACACCAGTTTGCTTTTTGCGTTTATTAGCCATTAGTATCATGATTGCTCTTTGTGGAGGTGGAATAGTGTGGGGAAGTGGTTGACTAACGACGTTGCCTTTCGAGACCATAGGTAGTGCTGGTGGTCAGGTGGCTCTTACTTTTTCTTTTAGTGGAGGTTATGTTGTTGGTTGGAAGGTGGCCGACCGACTGTTGCCAGATCTGTTATAGAAACCTAGGTGTCGGGGTGGTCTGGTGGCCTCTGTTGGCTGTTTAGCCATGGGCTACTAATGTGCTAATGTATAGTAGCAAATGAATAGTAGTGGAATGAGTTAATGAACAGTGGTTAATAAGAAAACGTTTACTTTCAACATCATTGTACATCATTCTTATAATTGTTGAAGTTCTAGAGATGTTTGGAAAAATGTGAAATGTTTTGGAAATGGGTATGTGAGGCAAAAACTCAAATTTCATCCATGAGACTACAATGTGTTGTGGACTGTTAGACTTAAAGTGTTATGGAAGGGTTGACTTTTATAAGTTAACATTTCAGTTATAAGTTTGTATGCGAAGGAGATTGTGATCTCAGATCATGGCGCGACATGATTCGGTTTCTTTCTCTCTTTTGTTCGGCGATGATGGTGATCAACTACATGGCATGGCAACCTTAGTTGCAGTCGTGGGGACATTGAGTCGTACTTTGTTTACAATGGCAGTAAGAAATTGCCTATTTGAGCTTTTTGTTACAACCACAGCGGAGATATGAGCCTTTTTTTGGTAGTTTGGTTATATATTTTTTCATTGTATTCGTGTTTTGAGTTGCGTTACCATTTTGGGTTTGAGTCGATGATGAAATTTGGTGGCCTGAGCATCTAAACTAAAACTATATAGCTTCATGAATTAGATACCATGAGGCACCAGATGGTATTCTCCAGAGCATCTTTGATGTGTTCATGATTCTGAAATTACAAAAACTGCTATATTTTTCACCTTTGAATGCTTATAGCCACTGAAATTTGGAAGTGATTCACTATTACATTTGCAATTTGTGTTTTTATGCCTCGATATTTGATGGTTAACAAGTCAATTATGTTTACCATTCATTACCCTAGCTTGAAGCTGTGGCTAATTTACATTATAATCACAAATCTGTGCAACATGTGGGCTATAAAACCTAGAAATAAACCCGCGCAACGCGCGGGTTACAAAACCTAGTTTGTATTTTAATTTTGAACTTACTATTACATGGTATTGTAGCAACTTTAAACTAATATGTGTGCTTTACAATTATGATTTTGGTTTTTGAAATTTTTAACATAGGTGAACTTGAATCAAATCAAATTTATTCGAATTCAGTCTGTATTCGATTCGAATTCGAGTTTCAACTACGAATTTCGAATATGATATATAATATTAATACGAATTCGAATCGAATAGTTCAACGCTTATTTGAATAAGAATACGAATACTAGCAAAAGAATAAATTATTTAGATTATTCGATTCGATTAACTTGAAAATTCGTTATTCGATTCGATGAACACGCATACGGTTCGCATCATATACCCGTTTTCTAAAAAACCGGTCGGGTTTGCCTATTTGCAGTTCGACCGAGACCGATGAATCGCCGGTTTAACCAATGAAAGCGTTTTTTTAATTAAATAAAAATGTTGCAGGCCCTGGGAATCGAACCCACGTGCATCGCCAAGATGAATTCTTATTGAATACTACACCAATTAACCAACCAACCAACCAAGTTGTATTTATGTTAGTTTGAAAGAAACACAAATCTTATATATAATTCTTATTGAATATGACACCAACCAACCAACCAACCAAGTTGTATATATGTTAGTTTGAAAGAAACACAAATCCTATATATTAAAAAAAACATTCTAGATGGACATGAAAGTTGGTCATTATTATTTTTCTTTATATATGTAAATTATATATATGTATAAATAGGGTGTGTGTGTGTATCAGGGTTAGTTACAAATATGGTCCCTATGGTGGACCCCCCCAAAGCGTGTTGTAACCCCGTGGTGACATTTTTGCATATACGGGCCCTATCGTGGCACTTTTTTTTCAATTTTGGTTTTCCGTCATATCCCCATTAGTTTGTTTCGTTAAGCAGAGGGGCAAATCCGTTTTCCATCTCCATTCCCCGTCGATATTAGCCCCCAACTAAACAATTTACAACCCTAGCCAACCGTTTTCTCCGTAAACACCATATTCAGCTCTGTCATCCCCCGTCGATCACCATCATCAACTCAAGGGCGTGGATACTCGAGCTGTTTATGGATATCGTCGCTCTCTCAAGTGACTGTCATTTTCATAATTGTTGGTTGATTCTTGAATTAAAAGTTGTTAATCGAATAATCTGACTATTAATCATAGCAAAATCAGTTTCGTTTATCATTTTGTTGTAGCGATATGGGTTAGCGCCTCCTGGACCGGATTCACGGTGGATTTGGTTGTGTTGATCAAGCCATACCCAAACCGGATCTACACCATCCACTTTGTTGCATGAGGCCTTGATCAGTTATAACAGATGTTTTTAATTAGTTTCAAGTTGCTTTTAAGTATTATGAATGACTAGGCATTTGTATATAGGTATTATAAAAACTTAATAACTACTAACTAGGTGTTTTGTATTATGTTAACTAGTATTTTGGAAACCTATGAACTAGTAACTGTGTAAATATATGTTTTTGGTATAAATATTAAGCTACTTTATGATGTATATATAATTTCAATGGTTTGAATGACACTGTAGTATGTATGTATGTGTGTATGCGCATATGTGTATGCATGTGTATGTATCTGTGTATCTATGGTTGTGTATATGTGTGTGCATATTTGTATGTGTGTGTTTATGTGTTAAATAATAAATTGTTTGGGCATAATGGTTTGTTATGTATGTCTTTATATGTATGCATATATGTGTATATGTTTATTTATATAGGGGCGTAACAGTCTTTTTTATGTATAACTAGTGTTTTTCCCGGCGCGTTACGCGGGCAGGCTGGTAAAACACGGGCGATGATAAAACACAAGCACTGATATGGTAAATCGACACGAATTCGGTCAGTTTTAGTTACGTGTGTTACTGTAACGTAACTAAGACAAAAATAACCAAAAAAACTATAAAAATTGGGGTGGACTAATGGTGTGGTGATGTATATAAAATTATACATCTTTTAAGCATCAAATAATCTCTAAAAACTGCAACTTCTATCAAATAACATAGCACAGAAGGCTACTTATCATAATAAAATACAATTTCAGGTAAATCCAAGCCCCAAACGAAGAAACAAGTGAAAAGACGAAGAAAAACGAAAGAAAACACAAGAAACACGCCCCATGCTTTTAAACACAAGAAAATACAAAAATCTATAAGAAAAGACAAATACTAAGATCAAAAGCATGGGGCCGTTCTCTTGACCACGGGGCCGTGGTCACCCTCAACAAAAAGACAAAACAATTGTAGCACATGTCAATAAAATCACGGGGGCGTGCCTACCTAAGCACGGGGTCGTGCTTCTTCCTCCAGACTGCCTATAAATAGTGGCTCATGTTGCATTGATCAAGTGTGCCTTGAAGAGAATTCTATATGGTTTTCACTTATAAAAACACCCACTAACACTCATATTGAAGATCTAGTGAAGAGTTTGAAGGCTTAGAGGTCATCATCATCAACCATCATCATCATCATCAAGAAGGAAGATTCATCCATATTTGGTTAGATTGTTCTAGTTTAATTATGTGTTTGTTATCATCATCCATTCTAATGTTCATAACCATGCTCATTATGAGCTAAACTCCATTTACCATCTAAAATCTATGAAGTAGCTTTGTTTTACTTGATGATTATATAAAACATGTGATTTGGTTTAGTAAAGTACATGATTATTTTGCAATTATCTTTTGATGAGAAATGTTTTACTATCTTAATTCAACAATTCAAAGTTGGTGATTGACAATCATATTGACAATCATTCATGATCGACTCATGTTCTTGAAAGATAGAATACTTTGATAACTTATCGAAACATAGATCCTTATATTGTACTTAGAAATGATGAGATATAAGTTATGATCTGTTGGGCCTAGTTTTGTGGTTTGTGCTTATTTTATACTTAGTCGGGCTTGGTTTTGGGTGCATATGTAAACCGAGAACACTTATGTGTTCTCGGTGGGCTTTTTGGTGTTTGGGCCGGCCTTTGGTTGTTATCCCTATATATAGAGATGTGATGTATAGGGTTTAGGTTGTTCATTCTTATTATTATCAAGTATTGTAAGTGCTTAAGCACCTAACGTATTCAATAATATACGTGTGTTTTGAAGCAATCCCGTGTTACTTTTACTGTTCTTATTCATACTCTTGAATCATCGAGTGTTGGTATTCCACACCAATACTTGTTTGGTTGATATCATATTGTAGTGATCCAGATTCAGGACTTACAATTGGTATCAGAGCCTATGACGAATTCAGGCTCGTTATTGTGGTATCAACGATTCAAGAATATCACTTGCAAGGTTACGAGGCGTTTTTTCCGATGAACTGTTCATCGGAGAAGAATAGAGGGTAAGGTTTTGGTAAAGATTGGTTTTGGTTTGGAAAGGAAATCAAATCCCATATTTTCGGAAGTTTGTTACATCTAGATTGACTGCTGGTGTAAACTGAGTTCTCGGAGAAGATTAGTTTTCGGCTGTATATCATAGTTTTCGGCCATTTGTTGTTCTCGGTTCTTTTATGTTCTCGGCTCATTATTGTTCTCGGTGACTGGTCATTTTCGGTAACTAAGTGTTCTCGACCACTGTCAGTTCTCGGTCAGTTGATTTGGTCAACAAGGGTAGTTCTCGGTCAACGAATATTTAACATCTTGAGTTCTCGGTTAAGGGGAGTTTTCGGTCAAATTTTGGTCGACAAGTGTGGTTCTCGGTCAAAGAATTAGTCAACCGACTGGGTTCTCGGTCAACTGTTCAGTTTGTTGGTTTCTGTTTGGGCCTGTTACTCTTGAACTTGGATCATTTTATTGGGCTTAATCTCAACTGAACCAAAGTACTATTTTTAATCAGTAACAAATTTGAAATGACACAATTAACTAATGGCAGCAATTCAACCAACTCGTCACTTCACCAGGAACTTGACTCCATCATGGGCACTGCTACTCGCATACCCCGTTTGTTATCCCACGAGGGTTTCAGTGACTGGAAATTCCGTTTTGAACATTATGCCAAAATGAAAGACTCAAAGATTTGGAAAAGTATTGTAAGGGGACCTCAAAGGATTACTTATCAAAGGGTTGGTTCAACTGAGGTTCTTGTGAAACCGGTTGCGCAATACGATGATGATGACTTTGCAAAAGTTGAAGAAGATGAGAAAGCGTTATCAACTCTAACTATGGCACTTTCACCCGAGATTGCTCTCCAGTTTAGAGAGCTCCAATCAGCAAAGGAGTTGTGGGCCGCACTGATAGAAGTTTATGAGGGTAATGAGGATATGAAGAGAAGTCTCCAGGATTTGTTGCGACAAAAGTTTAATATGTTTAATCATGTTCTGGGAGAGACATTGGAATCTCAACTTCAGAGGTTTATATCCCTCGTAACTGAAATGAGAACTGCTGGGATTTTTCTGCAAACCTCAGAAATTAACTACAAGCTAGTGAACTCTCTGCCAAAAAATTGGGATATGAATGTTGCAGTTATCAAAAAGACCAAAGAACTCAATAGAATGAGCATGACTGAAATGATTGCCACCATTAAAGCATGCGATTTGGATGATAAACAACATGCAATAAATCATGCGAGTTCTTATAGTGTTGCTGGTTATAACGTTGCTTCTAACAGTGCCCTCATGTCTCAAGATAGCTTCTCAATGTTCAAACCTACTCAACAACCACCACGGGGAAACTTTCAGATTTTCTCGTCCACCCTCGGTCAATCATCGTCGTCAAATTCACCTAATCCAGCTCCAGTATTTTTTACCAAATCTGGTTAGTCTGCTGGTGATTCTGGCAAAACCACTCCTAGTGTAAACTCCAGCCAGATTCCCACTATACCTAAAGAAACTCAATGGCGGGATTTATGAATTGCTATCATGCATTTCTGGCCGTAGATTTGGTTCAACCAGTGATGATGTTAAAGATATGGACATCTCGTGGCAAATTGCCATGGCAGTTTTCCGTGCAAAGAAGTTTACCAAGAGGACGGGTAGAAATAACTGGAACATGCCTAATAACCAAAAGGTGGGTTTTAACAAAGAGACACTCAGATGTTACAACTGTCACGACCCGGGTCATTTTTCTCGTGAATGTACTAATCCAGCTAAGGAAGGAAATACTGAAAGGGCCTTGGTTCCAGTTGGAAATGCTCGGGGTGAAGCTGGAGGTAGTTCTGGAAATGGTGAAAGACGTATGGTTGCTTAAACGTTCTCATCAGAAGGTCAGATGGTTACGCTGAACATTGGAAATCAAACTGCAAATTTCGCAACAGTTGAGGAATCTGAAGAGGAGAACATTTCTAAGGAGAAGGTCAAGGAGCTCCAGTTTGCATACATGGCGTTCAGTTCTCCGGATTCATCTGAGGTACGTTTTCAACCATGTTCTTTAAATTGTGGTGAAAAAGTTGAGATGTATCAACTTCATAATGACAGTCTAATTAGAGATATGGAAAGAATAAAATCAGAGAGTTTTAAACTTAAGAAAAATGAAAAAGGGTTTTTAGAGAAAATTGAATCTCTCAACAAAGACATTAAGAAACTTAAGTCTGATTTTAGTATTAAGAGCTGTCACTATCTTGATGCTAAACAAGAAATCGCTGAGTTGACTGCTAAACTGGAAACCGCCAAATCTGAAATTTAAATTTGACTAGCAAGTTTGAAAAGGCTGAACTTGATTTTAAGAAATTCGATGGTTCCAGTAAAGTTGTCAACTCAATGATTGAAAATCAATTGTGGCGGAAAGAAAATGAAGGTGAGGGGATAGGATTCAGTCAAGTTCCCCCACCATACAACCACAATTATGTCCCCACTCCTGTTACTATAGAACAGGAAGAAAAGATAAAGGACATGAAATATGGTAAACAAGATACGGGTGATGGGACCGGCTCTGCGAATACTGGTCCATCTACCTCAAGTATGAACAATTCTAATGTGTCTACTTCATGTGCAGAAAAAGTAATTGTGAAGGAGTGGACTGATGAGGATGGCGACCCTAGTTTTGATTTTGATAATAATTTTATTTCTAATGTTTCTTTAGAACCTCCTGTTTTGAATTCTGTTATTCCGACTGTTTGTGTGGGCTCTATTTTAAAGAACAAGGATACTTGTGTGATTGATTCGGTTGAAACCTCAAATTCTAATAATGTGATTTCTAATAAAAACAAAATTTCAAAAAATTCAAAAACATCTGAAAATTATGTTGCACCTAAGTTTGTCAAGGAGGGATGCTCTAATGACAAACAAGGTTATAAGTTAAAAAAGGAAAATGTGAACTCTCACAAATCTAAACAGACTGATCCACACAACCAGTCCGGACAAGGACCTGCCCAGAGTGAATTTTTCATAAAACGTCAGACATGTTTTAACTGTGGCACTCCTGGTCATATTGCCATAAATTGTCCACATCGTCCGTACATTCCATATTACGGATTTTATCAAAGGAATATGCCATATGTGCCACATAATGCATATAGGCAAGGGTTTAGACATTATTCGGCTAGTTCCTTTGATGATGATTGGAATCGAAACAAATCTGGCAGGTTTAGTCCTCATCAGACCAAACCCAACATGGTCAAAAGAAGGGTTAGTAAGGGTGTTTCAAGTTCAAAATCTCATATAAACACTAACACTAGACCTAAACAAGAGAAGAAAACGGTTTCATCTAATCATTCTACGTTTAAAACACCGGAGATCATAACAACCATTCGTACTTATAACTCCAAATCTCACAGACATAAATGGTTGCCTAAGTCTTCGGCAAAAGCATCAAATCACTCTATCTTTGATGATCAAAAGGATATGTCATGGCAGTCAGTGTCGACAATAGATGAGTCAGGGTCACCCAGTGTAAGCATGGACTGGGTACCAAAATCTAACTAATCCCGCACTTCGTGCAGGGGCAGCTATGGAGGAATATCATCAGACCTTGGTATGTTGATAGTGACTGTTCTAGGCACATGGCAAGGGACATCACCCAGCTACACGACATTCATACCTTTAATGGTGGGTATGTGTCCTTTGCGGGAGGAGAGAAAGGAAAAATCACTCTAAAGAGTACTGTAAGTAACGGTGTGTTGAAGTTTGAAAATGTTAATTTTGTTCCAGAATTGAAGCACAGTCTTTTAAGCGTGTCGCAAATTTGTGACAAAGATTTTTCAACTCATTTTACTAAAAATGAGTGCTTAATTCTGAAACCTGGTATAATCATACCAGAAGAATGGATTCTTGTTCGATCACAACGAAAAGATAATGCTTATGTGATCGACATGAACCAAAATGTTCCTGACAAAATAACATGCTTGTTTTCAAAAGTGTCAGAACATAATGCGATGCTTTGGCATCATCGGCTTGGTCATGCTAATATTGAAAATCTAAATCGTCTTGCTAAAAACAATTTAGTGCGTGGTTTACCAATCAAAGATTTTGTGACTGTTGAAAAATGTGTGGCTTGCACTTTGGGAAAAAATCATCGAAAATCTCATAAGCCTAAGTTAATTAATATCATCTCGTCAGTCTTTCAGTTACTTCATATGGAACTCTTTGGGCCGGTTCATGTTTTAAGCTTGTCTCGTTGTTCTTATTATCTCGTTATTACTGATGATTACTCACGTTTTACATGGGTGTTTTTCTTGTCAAATAAGATCGAAACTGTAGATCTGATCAAGAAGTTTGTAGTATTAATAGAGAATCAACTGAACCTAAAGCTGAAAGGAATCAGGTGTGACAATGGAACGGAATTCAAGAATGCAGTTCTAAATCATTTTTGCTCAGAAAATGGAGTGCTTCGTCAATACAGCGCTCCAAGGACACCGCAACAAAATAGTGTCGCTGAAAGAAGAAATAGAACCCTGATCGAGGCAGCGAGAACGATGTTATGCGACTCCAAACTGCCATTATTCTTCTGGGCCGAAGCCATTAATACGGCTTGTTATGTTCAGAACCGGGTAATAATTAATAAGTCCAAGATGAAGACTCCGTATGAGATCGTTTATGGTCATCAACCCATTGTCGCACATTTCAGAGCTTTGGGGTGTCCGTGCACGTTGCTAAATCTAGAAACCACTCCAAAGTTTCGAGCTGCATCAGATGAGTGTTACTTTGTTGGATATGCGGGAAATACAGCTTACAGGGTTTACAACAAGTCAACTAAACAGATTATAGAATCTTATGAAGTTTGTTGGTTAGAAGAAAATAAGACTGATGCCCGTGTTGGTCCTGATTGGTTATTTGACTACAATGAATTCTTCAAGCCTTTTAATGTGTTTCCAGTCATCATCACAGACTCTCAAGGTGGTTCCACAGTGGAGATTACTCAAGACAGCTCTCAATCACTGTCTCATATTTCTCCATCACTGGATGATGAGTTTATTGAGATGACTAGTGCTTCGACCACAACCCATAATCAACCTATTCAATCTTCAGAGACCGATCATTCTCAGCCAATCTCGTCTGAGAATACTGCAAATGTTGATGGGGAGAGTTCTGTTCGTCAGATATTCGGGAGAACGTTATTTCTCGACACCATTCCAGATGAATACATTGCCGGCACCTCGTACTCTCACAGTACAGCAACGTCTGGATGGAAAAACCCCCTCATTGATTCTGGGGAGAACGTAACAAATCTTCAACCTAATAGTGATGTTTCTGATCAGCTAATTCCGTCAAGAATCCAAAAGAATCATCCGATTGAAAACATCATAGGTCCCATTGAAGCAGGTGTGTCCACCAGAAGTCAGACCGAACATATAAACAGTTGTATGTTTTCCTGTTTCATATCTCAAATCGAGCCAAAGAATGTTGAAATGGCACTTCAAGAACCTAGTTGGGTTGACGCCATGCATGAAGAACTGAATCAATTTGATAAGTTGAAAGTATGGATATTGGTTAAATTGCCAGAAGGGAAGAAAGCTCTTGATACAAGATGGGTATTTAGAAACAAGCAAGATGACACTGGGGTTTATTGTTCGTAATAAGGCTCGACTGGTAGTTCGCGGGTTTCGCCAGGTAGAAAGGTTAGATTACACAGAGGTTTATGCTCCAGTAGCTAGACTTGAGGCAATTAGAATTTTTCTGGCCTATGCATCGTATATGGGTTTTACAGTTTATCATATGGATGTTAAAACAGCGTTTTTGTATGGTGAGGTCAAAGAAGAAATTTATGTCGATCAGCCACCGGGTTTCGTTGACTCTAAGAAGCCAAATCATGTTTACAAGTTAGAAAAGGCTCTGTACGGGTTACATCAGGCTCCACGGGCGTGGTATGCTACACTGACCGCGCACCTACTTGACCACGGTTACAAGCGGGGAACGATTGATCAAACTTTGTTCCGGAAAACTGTCGGAAAAGATTTGATTCTGGTCCAGATTTATGTTGATGACATCATCTTCGGTTCCACCAGTGCTGACTTGTGCAAAGAATTTGAAGGCGTTATGAAGAAAGATTTGAGATGAGCTCGTTGAGTGAAATGACAACTTTTCTGGGGTTACAGGTTCGGCAAAGTCCAACGGGAATTCTGTTACATCAAGGAAAGTATGTTGAAGATATGTTGGCTAAGTTTGAACTTCAAGATTCAAGGAGTGCTAATACTCCAATGGCAGAAAGACCACTATTGTCATCTGATCCTGAAGGGAGTCACGTAGATCAAACATACTATCGATCGATGATCGGGTCTCTGATGTATCTCACAGCCAGCCGTCCCGACATAATGTTCGCTGTCTGCCAATGTGCTCGCTTCCAGGCTAATCCTCATTTAATTGCTGTTAAACGTATTTTTAGATATCTGAAGGGACAACCGAAGTTAGGTCTTTGGTATCCAAAACAATCAGAATTTGATCTTTATGCTTTTGCTGATAGCAATTATGGTGGAGATGACATTGACAGGAAATCCACGTCAGCTGGCTGCCAGTTTCTCTGAGATAAGCTCATTTCATGGCAGTGTAAGAAACAACAAATAGTGTCTACTTCGACAGCCGAAGCAGAATATGTTGTTGTGTCCGCTTGCTGCTCTCAGGTTATCTGGATGCAAAATCAGTTGCTGGATTACGGTTTGGAATTTCTTGACACTCCTATTTTCTGTGATAATGATGCAGCCATTGCTATTGTGAATAACTCAGTCCAACATTCTAAAACCAAGCACATCGATGTTAAAAGTCATTTTATTCGTGACTGTTTCGATCGAAAATTGATTCATCTTGAACAGGTCCACACAGATAATAACGTGGCGGACCTATTTACAAAACCGGTCGGAACAACAAAATTTAACGTGCTTGTGAGTTTTCTTAAAATGCTACGTTTTGAGGATTGAGTCTTTTTGGGAGTAAATTTGTACTTGTTTTGTTTAATTTTTGCACAAATTTAGGGGGAGAAAAATCAAAAAGACAAAAATAGTGTGTGTGCGTTGCTTTTATTTAAAAAAAATTAAAAAATCAAAAAGACAAAAATAGTGTATGTGCGTTACTTTTATTTAAAAAAATAATAAAAAAATAAAATAAAATAAAATATTTTAACATTCATTTTTGCTTAAAATTATGTCGGTTGCTCAATTTTGAAGGACATATACTTGTATATGGTTGGTCCGGTGTTCTACCTGTAGTTTCACAGGATAGCCATTTACCTGATGGCTGAAAGTACCTGGGGCGATTATGATATGTTGTTTGTGTTTCGTGTTCTTTTACTTAAAATTATGTCGGTAACTCTGAGTCGAAAGGACATGTGTTTTCATGCATGTTTGGTCCGGTTAATCACTTGTGGTTACAATGGATAGCCATTAACCTGAAGGCTTAAAGTAACCGGGGTGACTGAATGCTTAACGCGTGTGTTTTACTTAACTCTCTGGGAAGTGATATTACTATTCAGTTAATAGTTTTTTAGAAGCTTTAAAATATTTTCAAATGGAAATTGATCCAACCTTTGGAAAATGATAGATAAATTGTTTCTGTGTGCCTAATGGGTGAAGTTATTAAGCTTAAAATGCTCTAGAACAGTCATTGATGTGTATGGTACTTTCCACGATGCGTAAAAGTTAAAGTGATATAAACTAAATTTGCTAAACTTAATGTGGAGAGTCATTTTGAAGACAGGTGCATGTCTCCAGATACATCTCTCCGAATGATAGGCAGGAAAGCAATTACCCAGTCATACGCGAGCCCGTTAGTGTCTTGATCACCAAAAATATTGTATAGTCAAGCTATTGCTACTATTATTATTATTAAAAAAAATTTGCTTCAAGTAATTTATGTCTATTAAAGTTATCTCATCATCAAGGGTTCAAACTAGAACTACAGAGATGGGGGCACACAAGTAAGTCCTGTCATGTCTCGAATGAAAGGCTTGTCAGTTTACTGGCACTAAGTCCAACGTTAAACCTTAATTCTAAGCCATGCTTTGTATAAAAATTATTTTGATCAAGCACTAGGGGGTTGGAGTCAAATTGGGGTGATCTGGGGAAAGCCAAATACGCTTTGAGAATAGATAGGAGGCATCACAGGTCCATGAGTGATGTCCATCTAAGCTTTATGCCTAACTGAACCTTAATCATATCACTGATGCGATGAAAGATCATGCTAAGTATGGGATACACGCTATCAATCTATCTCTTAAAGTTATAATAATGCTGAACATGAATCCTTGTGACAGCATCTTAAACGATATGATTCCATGTTCGGATCTTTTCATAAAAGGGCGGCAGCTTTACGAAGAACTGAAATTTGATCCCGACGTTGAAATAAAGGGAGTTGTCTTACTTGTGTGTGAGAATTTATTTCTGTTTTATTTGATTTTATCTTATTTTATTTTATCTTGTCTTGGCTAATTTTACCTTTCTTCGAAATTACTCTCCTCGAAACGTTTGTGTAAATGGTGTTTTTCTTAAAACTTGGGTTTTTGAAAGATTTGGATATCATCTAACGGATCTTGAGTCCTGTTGGGCTGGTTTTTGGGTGTTCGGCTTACTTTGAGCCCACAAAGAGTTTCCTGCCCGCTGAATTTGATATAAATATATTAAGGGTTTCTCTTTTTCACTTTTATTATCTTTTCAATCTCAAAACCCTCTCAGCCGAGATCCTCTTCTATAATATTTCTTGCCGATATCAAAACTTTCTCACTAATCAAAGCTTCAAGTGTGTTTTGTGATTAGCAGGTGCTGGAGATAATTACATAAGGTTTACATGTCACTAAGACCTATCGTTGTGGCCTCACAAACTGTCTTTACGGATGACTTGATGAACTTTGATCATTGGTGTTATGAGAAAAAGGGGTTTTGATGGATTTATTAGTGGTTTATTAGGGGTTTTCGTTTGATTATGTATGTGTTGTTACAGGTTTATTGGAGATTTTTGGGGATCTCGGCAGGTTGGCGATGATTTGAAATCAAGCGAGTTGGCCAGTGAAGTCGAAACAACCAAAGCTACACCAACACCATCAATCACACCAGCACCAGAATCAACCTCCAGCCCTCAACAAATCACCGATCAACCAGAATCACATGTCCTAGAATCACAAACTGAACTAGTTGCATCTACTACTGAGCCAACATTTATGGAACTGTTGTCCAGTGATTTCGGTGATGATTTTGATTTTGAAGCAGAGATTTCACACAGTGATACTGAAGATATTCCCTCTGGTTCAGCCGGCCAATTTGATCAAGGTCAGTCAAGTTCTGGTGTTTCTGAAAAGGTTGCTCAAATTCTTGCTATGCAGGAAAACTATCTTCAGAACAAGGGAAAAGGAGTGGTTCTCGAGAATACTCCTGTGGATGTCCAGGCTCTACAACGAATTTGAACTCGAGCAGGATTCAGTAATCAAGGATGTTCGTATTTAGGAGCTTGAGGCCAGCAAATCAGATAAAGACTCCAAAATTAAAGAATTGCAGTCCGGAATGGGAGGTCTAACAGCTATGTATCTCGATCTCCAACAAAAGCTATTTTAGAAGTTTGTAGATGAGTTCAAAAGTAATGAAGATATGGTGTATCAAACTCCCACTACTGATCAAGACAAAGATTCTAATGCTCATCCAGATGATAACATTGGTGTCAGTCGACAAGAAGAATCAGATTCTCTGAAGCGTTACCTGGATGCACCATCTGTTACAAAAGAAAAGTCTGACATAATTAAGAAGAAACTGCTTGAGAAGGGAAAGAAGCTGCTGGTAATGAAGAACTCAGATCAAAATGTTGTGTCTTCAGATCACCCAGAGAGATATGTTGTTACACTTCAAAATGGGTTCTCTGACAAATACGGTGATCGATCTGGAGTTCTATCCTGGGGTTTTGATGCAGATAAGAACATGTGGTGGGTCAAGAGAAAGTCAGGGACAATGGAATACTATAAAAAGATGAAGGACTTTGGTTTTTGGACTAAAGTTGATTTGAGTGACTTAATAAATGCTCCGTTTTCAAATCCATCACACGACAAACGGGGCACAGATTTCTGGCACTTTCTCAAGCGTCAAGTTGATAGAGGCTTTCCAAATATGCCAACTGTTGAATCTTTCCTGAAGAAAGCCAAAGAAGTCTTGGATCCACGAACTGGGAAAACTATGGTGAATGTGATGTGGCCTCCCACAAAGAAAGCTACTTACATTCCTGTGCCAGGTGCCATTCCCGATGGTACACTGGATAACATGAGATCTGGTTCTTTGATCCCTTTACTGCCACAGCTGTTGTCTATCTACAAAAAGGGAAAGGTCAATATCGCTTTGTTGACCCTAAGGATTTGTTGAAATTTCATGAGAAGGACATCAAGACACTCAGCACGCGTCAGATTGTTGCTGATGGCATTTTTGAAGTTGCCGCCAAAGAATACACGAGCATGGTGGCATCTATCATAAATAACAAGTTTTGGCAAGGAGGTTTGAAGGATGCGGATATTGATTACATGGAGGAAGAGTAAAGACAAAGCTACAAACCAAGGGGGAGATTGTTGGGCCTAGTTTTGTGGTTTGAGCTTATTTTATACTTAGTTGGGCTTTTTGGTGGGCTTTTTGGTGGGCTTTTTGGTGTTTGGGCCGGCCTTTGATTGTTATCCTTATATATAGAGATGGGATGTATAGGGTTTAGGTTGTTTATTCTTATTATTATCAAGTATTGTAAGTGCTTAAGCACCTGACGTATTCAATAATATACGTGTGTTTTGAAGCAATCCTGTGTTACTTTTACTATTCTTATTCATACTCTTGAATCACCGAGTGTTGGTATTCCGCACCAATACTTATTTGGTTGATATCATATTGTAGTGATCAAGATTCGGGACTTACATGATCTATTTATCTAGTTTTGGTAATTCTGAAATAATATCGTTAACACGATTGCTTAGGTTATCATACTAGTTAAAGAAATCATATGTAAACGGAATGTGTAATTATAACCTACTTAAATCAACCAAGGGGAGGTTGTGTGACTAAACTATAATCACCCAAAGTTGTTAGAATTGGTATTGGAGAAATCGAAGTCAATCCTAATCTTTCTACTTTACTGAACTACTTGCCAACTCAAATTGACATTCTCGTGATAGCATGACATTAGAAAAGGGTTGACTTTAAAATGCGTATGCTACTTTCTTTTATGTCATAGGATATTCTCACTTAGAAATGAGGGGCTATTCCACCATATATTATTACGACAAGTTTATCACATGTTTACTTTATAATCATCAATGATAAATGGAGTGGATTCTTGATCTTAGATGGTAACCTTCATATAATTGAATTACTCATTTAGAATTTCTCGTCTTGGTCACCTATATATTATATATATATATATAAATATATATATATATTATAAAAAGTTAAAATTCAACCCCAAATTGATTAAAACTATCAGATTAAACTAAAACAAAGATTTATTATTGGAAACATTTGCGTCCATGGATCGATACTTGGTTCTTACCAATACTATTCTACATATAAAATAAGTACACTTGCCAATTTTGTGTGTGTTTAGTCTTAGTAGAAATCACTTTAATAAATTTAAAACACGATGTTGGGCAAAAGCTAAATATCCAATCGGTTACTATTTTACAAGCTACACGCATCATGTGACGTCGGTCGGTAAAACTCGATCATTTGTAAAACCCGACCGTTATCGATACTGGCGTTCAGGCGGCTGAGTCTACGCGAATTCAGTCAGTTTTCATCATGTTCGTTACGCTACGGAACTAAAAAAACAAAAATCAGTATTCGTCGGTTTTCGTTACAGTACTGGAACTAAAACAAAGCGCGGCGAGTCTACGTGAATTCGGACGGTTTCCATAGCGTTCGACACGGTACCATAACTAAAACACAATAATAAAAAAAGAAAAAAAAAATTACATTCGGTTGGTTTTCATTATGGCTAAAACGAAAACGAAGACAAAAACAAAACAAAAAAATACCACCAGTAGGTTGCGGCAAAGTGGCTCAATCGGGGCTTTACGACACCAAACTTTTTAATTATATTATATAACAATAACTATTATGTATAATTAGATGCATTTGTTTACTTTGTAGAAAAACAATAACAAAGTAATTACTCAAGGATTCAAGTGCTTACAATGTGTGTATTTTTATTTACGTAGGGGCATAACAGTCTATGTATGTACGTATGTATGTATAATTGTATGCATCTGTGTATGCATAGATATGTAAATATATGAATCTTTGTATGTGTGTGTATATGTATATGAGAAATTGGCTTATTTGTGCATATATATGTGTGTGTATCTGTGTGCATATTTATGTATGTATCTATGTATTGTATGGATTTGATGTAAGAATAAATATATTTTATATATTTATTTATATAGCCATCATTATCATTTATATAATGATATATCAAAATAATTAATTATACCTTATTATATATTAGTTGGTAATTGTTGATGGGCCATATTACTCTTAGTAGCTAATAAAGGGTTTCCCCTTGGGTGTATATATATAGAGAATAAATTAACATCATAACATAATCACACACACATAATAATATTGTGTGCCTCCTCTCTCCTAAACCAGGTTCTTCTCAAGAACCCTAACACCATCCTTAACTATACATCCTAAAGGGGAACTCGACCAAGCTGACAACCATGTCGTCTACATCCTTCTCTGTTGCGATTACTACTCTCCATTTTGTAACAGGTTCATAGGTTTAATATTTATCATGTTTTATATTATTTACATGAAGAACTGATCAACATGTGGCATCAGAGTGATGTTGATTAATCAGTTCTTCATGTTTTTTACGTAAATATGGAATTGAATCAAAAGACATGGACTAAAAGTTGATAAACCCTAATTTTTAGGTTTGTTTTTTTTCATGTTCTATTACGAAAACAATACATGAAGCTGTTTAAAATCGCTAAAATTCATATTTAGTAAACTCTGATATTTTCGAAATCTGTTAATATCATGTTTCAAGATTTCGATTCCAAGTTTTTTTTATGTTTAATTGTTAAAATTTTCGATGATGTTCTTCGTGTTCATCATTATTATCGAAAATTATACATATGTTGGTTCAAAATCTAGATTACAAATTGTTAATGATTATTTAGGGAAATATTTTTTCAAATCTTGGATAACTTAGAAGTTTTAATATTTTCTTAAAAGTTTGAATCCCCTTAAAATAGGAAACACATATAATTGTTAATCATTAAAAATATTTGAACTAAATCTTATCATTATTAATTTAGTTAATAAAGATCACGAGTTAAGGGCTTAAACCAGTTTACGGGTTCACGGGCTATTTAAAAATCATGTATTATGGGCTTAAAATAGCTTATGTGTTCTAAGAGTTTATGAGTTTCTAAAATGATTTTGGGTCATAACCCATAAACCCGAAAACTCACTAATACAGGAATCAACATTTTCCATAAAACTACATAAAATCATGTAAACACCCAAATACTGAAAAACCCACTAAAAGCCGGAAACTAACAATTCTCGGGTACCCAATATTTCCTAGAACTAATTCCGCAAAATAAGGTCCTACCAGAAACTTAGAAATCCTTACTCTAAACATTTTCCGCTATTAACTAAATAAATGTTTTGTAAACCTTAAATATTATAAAATTTTACAAAACATAAAGGCTTAACTTGAATGAACTTTTGATTTAACACTTCTGCCCAAAGGTAATGAGTTACATTTACCTTATCATTCAAGTATAACTGAAAAGCTTTTGTTAGTTTTGCCTAACATGATACAAATGTCTCACTTCTGCCCAAAGGTGATTTGTTACATTTTTATTTAGCAAAACTAGCCTGTGCATAATTAAAATAATTGTCTCACTTCTGCACAAAGGTGATGTGTTACAATTGTTTTGCACATATACTTAAATAAATTTTAATTCTGCCCAAATGTGATTTATTTTTTGTTTAAGTAGAACTATTAATTATAGCCTATTAGCTTGATGTTAATAATAGACATATCACATCTTCAATTAAAAATAGTGATCCTCATATTAATGATCCTTCATTAATCTAATGATCATAAACTTTAATCTATATTATTTTAATATCCCATAATATTACTCACTATATTTTCTTTCATAAATAACGAACTCATCCAAATCATCCACTCTAATCTTAAAATACAACTGAATTTTGTCTCTTATAGAGTTTTAATAACGTTTAGCCCTTCTCAATTTTAATTATTCATTAAGACATGATATGACTATCCTACTGCTCTTTCTAATAACAATCATTATATTAAAAACTAGAGCATAACAAATGGGATGCGTCAATCATAATGTCTCTTATAATAATTATCAATAATTTATTTAAATAAATGCTATCACTAGAGTTATTCTTGATTTAGTTTTTCCTAAGACTAATCAAAATAACTCATAAGATGCATGCATTCTTTCTTGAAAATTCTAACTTTAAGGTAAAATGGCATTACCGAATACATCATAATGTAAAATACCATGACCCATAAAGTTAAGGGTTACACATGGAAATAAATACATTTTTTTAGTACATTACATACTAAAATTTTCAGCAGTACAATTTGGTGCCTTACGAATAAACTATAACACTCAAAAGTACCAAAGGAAAATGAGTGTGTTGATCAGCAACATATGAACACGAAAAGAAATGTATGGTGCTAGAAATAAGATGTTATTCAACTCACTACCACTAAAACCTAAAAGAGGATAATTCTAAGGTTCATAGACAAAATACAAGTATTACTTCCAACTTTAGGTTTCTTAAGGAGAAGTCGCATTGCAAAAATATGCCATTAGATTAGACATAGACATTACAAGACTATCCATAATTCAAACGAACAACTGGCTAAAATTGATAGTTGTATAATAATGATATATAAGTCTGTTAATCCTAATATTCCCATTAACACATGATTTGTTGAGTCTAGTTCTATATCAAATAACTAACATGAGTGTTAGTGACAAATTTAAATGTTAAGGTTATTAGAACCATGATAAACTGTCTTTTAATTACACTTTATGATACCTTAAATATTCTGAATATTAATCAGAATTTAGTATCAATACTTAAGTTACATTATGACAGTTATAAGGTTTGCATAGCCAACATAAAGTCACTCTTACCTTAAACTCTTATATTATTTGTTATCAATATCTGGATTGAACATTTATAAAATAGAACTAGATGATAATGTATACTTTCACAACTTTTGTTATCATGCAAATAAAAATGTAACAAAAGACAAATGAGACATATAAAATTCATCCATTAAAACCAAATTTCATGAGAAATCATGACATGGTTAATGAGGGTGATTTTTCATATAATCTCATTCTCAGTGATTTTAAATCATGTGTTAGATGCCCCGAACATTGTTTGGCTTAAGAAATAAGTATGGGTCCACCAGAAGTTATATTTCACGGATTCGTGGAACTTATTCTAACGAAATATTCAGACATAATTATTTTATCAATTAAAAAGGCTATTTACTTGTATCTAGTCTGTGTTCTATCATTCATGGTCTTAAAGAGATCCATTCATATATAGTTAATATGATTTCTTCTAAATATGTCCCTAAGTTTCTTATAACACATAAAGGAAATCAAATTAAGTCTAACATATGTATGACAAATTCCCACATCACGTACATCATTGAAACTTCTCATGTAGTTTTTTCTAGAGATATCGAATATTAGTGAGAGCCTTAAGTGTCTCAATCATAACTTACAAGATTTGCAAGAGGTGGGGGAGTGAAAACTTGATATTATATCAATTGCACCTCTTGTACAAGACACTGCTCCATCACAACACTATTTTATCAAAACTTATCTCTTTAGAAATTACTACTACTCCACTTACAAAAGTTTCATTGTTGCTTAAACGTGGGCATATTCGGATTTCTTAATAAACTAATCCTCACCAAGAGAAACTACAACTTCTTATATTATTAACTTGTTTCTCTATTAGAATCTATTGGTCTTTAAATATTGGCCATAAGCATGTAAATTTTCTAAAGGTTTCTATGATCAATGGGAGCCGTAAAAGTCTTTATAATTATTTGTTAGAAGTACAAGAGGCGGGGGGAGAGTTATTAAATTTAACTCCAATTACACCTCTTGTACACCATACTGCACCAACTCTTACACACTTAGAATCCTGAAAATGATAGCAACCTAACCAAGAGCCAATCCTTAAAATCGAGACTTTTAAAATTACCCAATAATCAACTCAGGAGGCCATCTAGGTTTTAAAACCTACTAAAATTAATGATAATGTAACCTCCCTAACTAAAGTTGAAATGGATGCTGGAAAGTTTAATGATCATACCCCTTATAATTAAACCATTAGCATCAATCATAATTGACTCCATAAGTCAGGATAACGTTTTGAGATTTGGTTGAATCACCTTAGAGTGTTCATAACTAAACTAAATCCCAATACGAAACGTTAAGACAATAAGAAGCACGATTGATTGTTAAAGGTTATATTCAAGGATAAACCAATTATCAAAGAATCTTCTTACCTATATTACAAAAGATTTCTTTAAGGATCATTATTGTTCTAGTAGCTTACAATAGTTAAGAGCTACATTAGATGAACATTAAAACAACTTTCCCTAACAATTGGCTTACATATTTATATGTTCATAAAACAACCTAAAAGTTATAAACTAAAGGTCAAAGAACATTTACTCTATAAGTCAATAAAATCCGTATATGGGTTAACGAAAACATCAAAATGTGATGGAATCTTTATACCATTATTTTCATCAAAAATCAAGTGGATTAATGCACCTACCTCAAGATGAGTGGGAGCAACTAAAAACAAACTTGTCGTTATATAGATGACATTCTTCTGACAAGTATATGTTACATAAGTCAAAGCATTGTTCACACACTTTGATATTATAGATCTCAGAGATATACCTTACACATGTAACAAATAATACTGCTCTACTTTATAGGATAATAGGAACACATAGATTATTTCCTTATGCTTCATTAAGTAGAAGCCTTATATAAGTTCAAGTCTATACTCGTTTAGATATTACTCAAAATTGCAACACACTAGATATGTCTAGATTAATGTAAAGCATCTAAACGAGTATTAAGATATCTTTAAAAGAAACAAAAGACTTAATTTAAAAGAAGAAGTGAGAATTCAAACCGGTAGCTTACTCTAAACTTTGTCATCTTCAGAGATAAGATAATGTAATTTTCGGGATATATTCTTATGTCAGTAGATAAATATATCTCATGGAGGAGTCATAATGAACTGATAACAACAACCTAATTCATAACAACATAATATGTTGATTAATTACAACGTTGTTGTCAATAAATGTTGTTGAATATTTATTAGTGGACTCATAAGTTTTATTAAACTCCAAATAACTTATATATTGAAGACTAATTGTGATAACGTCAGCTACCATGTTTTCTCAAACAGTAACAGTTTGATAGGTGCTGCATTAAATTTTGATATGAAATTAATTATTCGTTTATGAACGAATTGAGGAATATAAATTTTCATATCGAATACATTCATGATATGCTTAAGGATCCTATAACCAAAGGTCTATCACCCATAAGTATTATGAAAGCGCTTATAATCATGAGGGGTTTATTAATGACCACGTACAACTGCATATCGTACTATGAATGATTAACTATTAAATTTCCTCATCAGTTTTGATTTTGTACGTCTCTTAATATGTTCTACATGCATAATGACATATAGACGAATTAAATATACAAATCAAACGTTCTGAAGGGCTTACTTGAAAATTTTGATCATAACTACTTATGTTTTAAATAAGTACTGCAGTATGATTAATGGGTGTCTTGAGCTGATGTTCAATTCAATGACAGTATTTCTCTGCTCCAGTTTAAGTTAAAGCTAAAATGAGTGTTAACTCCTGATCAGGCTTATCTAATACTCATAATAAATGATTACTCGGCCAAGTGGGAGAATGTAAGAAAAAATATATTTTATATATTTATTTATATGGCCATCATTGTCATTTATATAATAATAGATCAAAATAATTAATTATACCTTATTATATATTAGCTTGGTAATTGTTGATGGGTCATACTACTCTTAATAGCTAATAAAGGGTTTCCCCTTAGTTGTATGTATAGAGATAATAAATTAACATCATAACCTAATCACACACACATAAAATATTGTGTGCCTCCTCTCTCCTAAACCGGGTTCCTCTCAAGAACCCTAACACCATCCTTAACTATACATCCTAAAGGGGAACTCGACCAAGCTGACAACCATATTGTCTACATCCTTCTCTGTTGGGATTACTACTCTCCATGCTGTAACAGGTTCATATGTTTAATATTTATCATATTTTATATTATTTACATGAAGAACTAATCAACATTTGAATGTATGCAAAGTCATAATTGACCTTGGACAGTTAAACTTTGTGTAGTATGTATTGTAGGGATTTGAATGTATATACATGTATGTGTGCACATTGTGTTTCAATTGGTTAAGTTTGTGTAAAGTCAAACTCAAAATGAAGAATAAAACGAGCTGATATACGAAGAAAAATGATGAAAACAAACTCAACACAACCCATGGTGTATCAAAGAATGGCCATGTCTAGAACATACAAAGAAAATACAAAATTCATGAAGTTATAATATGGTTATATTAACCTAAACACACCCATGTTTACAAGAACAAGAGGAAAAGATAAAACAGAATAATTTGAAGCTAAACATGACCATGTTTTATCAAAACACACCTCATGTTGAAAGTATTAGAAAAAAAGACAAATTTGGACTCTTCACGACTCACCACGGCCGTGCCAACACACCATGGTCGTGTTCACTTCCATGCTGTACAATCTGACAACGAGCATTAATTACAACAAGACAAAAAGGTCACCACGGTCGTGCCCATGTAAGCATGGTCGTGCTCAGACAAAATTCTCCGGTTGTACTTTCTAACAAAACTATTAAACGAAACTCTCAACATGGTCGTGTTTAGGAAAACATGGCCGTATTTTGGCGCCCGATCGGCCTATAAATTAAATCCTCATCCACCACATTAAATGGATTGGAGAAACACTTAATACATTCTACCCACTCACTTCCACCACCATTAAGCTCTTGGAAGAAGTCATTAGCATCAAAGATTAGTCGTCCAAATTGGTCAGATTGTTCTAATTTCATCATGTTTGTATCTATTACTTTGATGTATTACATTATGCTTACTCTTGGCTAAACTTTCATAGTATCATCTTCGTTTATATTGAAGTTTAATAATATTGGTTAAACATGTGATCAGTTTATTAAAAGTAAAGGTTATGTTGTAATTATCACTTGATGAGAATTGTTAAAATACTCTTAAAAGATACCCCCAAGTGTCTAACTTAACGATAAGCCAAGAAATTGCTAGTCTTGTGAGGCCTTGGTTATAACTTTGAAAGAGACACTGATTACCGAGCTTAATGATAAGTCGGGGAACTGTCATTCCTGTAAGGGCTTGACTGAGAAAAAAAACATAAAACCTAATATTGACATGGACCAAATGAAGTGTTAGTAGTAATTAATCATCTTAAAATGGGAATGACTGATAATGTTGTGAAAACGGATTGTTGACATTCATCCACTAAAATTGGTTAATTTCTTGTCAAGTGAAGCGTAACCTATTTTAAATAACTATTGTGTGGTTATTACATGAGTTCTATAATTGTTAAAGAGTTGTACGGGCTAATACTTGATAACTCAAGGTTAATAATTTACAATTTAACTAATTTTAATTTGAATTTTAAGTATAATACAAATGTTATTTTTACTAAAATATCAAGTGCAATTCACTTAATAATTTAAGGACTTGTCTCATATTTAAAGTAAGTTATCTTATAAATACTTCTTATAAATTACCTGCTTACATAAAATGATGTTTTAGTGGAGGTAATGAAGTTATGCATACTTTTTTATTTAATTATCATGGAATAACATGACTTAGGAATAAAGTCTTATTCTCACATTTAATCACTATAGCAAGTTCATATAACATATTTACCAATTAATTGTTAAACCAAAGTAAGAGGGTATTTAACCAAGAGGATACACTTTTATCCTTGATCATCTCTTTAAAAATACAAAAACCTAAAAATATTTTCTTTAATTTATGTCTTTAAATTTCTTTTAAAAACTTACTTGTTAAACCAAAACCAATATGATGTTTACTTTCGGTTAAAATAAATACAACGATCTAGTAGTAAAAAGAAAACAAGTGTGTACATGGTTTTATACTTGGTTCTTACATATACTTTACTACATATACGATAGGTATACTTTCCTAGTTGTGTGTGGTTTAGTTAAGATAATAATCATTTTTATAAATATAAAACTAGACATTGTGTGAAGCAAATCCTTGAAAAACATAACAAACTTTTCTATACTATCCACGTTGCATCAGTAGTCAACCCTAAAAAGTCAGCATTATGTTGGTTAAAATTGTTAGAGGGAAAATATATTAACAAACAGAAGGTCCAAATTGTATGTATTTAAAGCCACAAGGTTGCAAATTGCAAGGGTAGAACGGTCTTTTCACAAAAAACCAAACTTTGGCTTCACCACAACCTCTCAACAAGAATCCAAGTTTTTCAATCAAACATATTAAACATGAATTGTTCAAAATACAAACAACCAAATAACACAGTATCTATTGTTCAAGATACATAACCTATTATTTGATAGTGGATCCGTGGAGGTGGAGGTGGTGGTGACGGGCGAGGGATGAAAGGCGTGAGATGAGGGATGGATGATGTTCGGGTATTTTGTATATATATTAGTGTATTAATTATGTAGTTTTATTGAGTATATTGCTATAACTTTGGTACTTCATACATGTTTTTGTATTTCATGTCATTGATCGTTAAAGATGCTAAATTGGAGACTTGTATGAACATAGAATGATATCTCGCGAAGACCAGAGCATGATTTGAAGTCTTGGGAAGTGTTGCAAGAATTTGGGAAGAGTATGAATCAGAATTCATAAGCCGGTGCTAAAACTAAACTAGATGGTTTGACAAAACGCGACCAAAAAGTAAAACGGGCATATCCTGAGCTAGAAAATGAGTTACGAGACCAATAATATATGAATTTTGGGTTTCTCGGTGAGAAGAATCTGAATATGAGGTTTTCTTAGGTCGCAATACGTGATGGCATGAGGTTATGACCATCGCGTATCGCGGTGGACATAAAAAAACGGGAAAACCAGGTTTTGACCTATATCTTCTATTTTACGAACCCTAATCAGTTATCACGACTTCCATCCATCTGGGGGACGACAAGGTGCGATTCCAGGAGCCCCGGATCACCTCCAATCACCTCAGGGTTCATAGTCATCATCCTAAATCAATAGCCGAAGACAAATCAAAGATCATGAGCGGCTGATTCGTCACGAGTCATTCCCGGGATGTAGAGGATTGTAACTTTTTCAGTATTTTCTCATGTGTTAAAGAACAAACTAATTGTTATTCTTTTTTATTAATCTATGAGTATTGATGTTTGGTATTGTTGTGCACTCAGTCGGTTAAGGTTTATTTCGATCAGAACAATTAGTTTGTCAGTTGCTATGATAATTGTTTATAGGGTTGTTTTGAGTAGTTTGAATATGATGAAGGATACAATTGCCCTTAGTTGAGTCACACTGGCAGGGACTGTTTGATAACCAGTGCCGTGTGTTAGCGATTGTTGATGCCTAAGGTTTGCCTAGTAAGTTAATCTGATTTGATCTTTGACAATTAATCTGTTAAGTTAACATGAGATTATTGTTTTAGTTGCATGCTTGAACCCTAGGTATGATTTTGTTCTTGTTAATTGTTAAACATGTTTAAGTGTTTGTTGCTTCCAAACAAAATCTGCTAGTGTGATCAGCACTCGACAAAACTTCATAAGTGTTTCTTTATAATTGTTTATAAATATAACTAAATAAACGAACAAACATATGACATTGACCACATGCTCCTCTGGATTCGATACCTGACTTACCCTTTCTATAGGTAAAATTAGGTTTTTGCATGATCGGTACGACACGGTCATCAAAATGGCACCGTTGCCGGGGAGCTAGTGCGTTTAGTGTTGTATCGTTTGTTCGATCTTTCTAAAAAAATCAAAAACACAAAAATATTTTTCATATTTTCTTTTGTTTATTTATGTTCCATTTTACCTCGGGTATTTTAGTTGTTTTTGCAAGTTATTTTTAACAGAATATCCCGAAACCCGAGCACGCTATTGTCACCATAAGCAATGATGGTGATTTTTGTTATTATGAAGGCCCGTATCTAGGGATGGCAATGGGTCGGGTCTAGGACGGGTCTAGGTATTCCCAGACCTGAACCCAAAAAACCCGTCCCAGACCCGTCTCAACCCCGTCGGGTTTTTATCGGGTAATTACCATCGGGTATCGGGCATACCCGCGGGTTTCGGGCGTACCCGTTAGTTAATTAAAAATACTTTCCGTACACACATGACATAAAATCAATCGGGTTTCTATCGATTTTTGACAATATATATAACTAATCAATTTAAAAAAATGATCACCGTAAAATAATCCAGATCAACCAAAACGATATAGTAATCGTTCTAGTTTCATGATACATTTAATTCCAAAATAATATGCAACTCTAAAAAAAAGTAGCAAAAAAGTGGGCATGTTAGCTACTGTAACAAGTAAATTCATTAGTTAATAAGAATTTGATCAGAACGTGAATTATCATATTATTTTTAATTGATTAATATATATAAATATAATAGAATATACTTTTTTTTAATGTTACTGTATCTTGTATCTTTTAGTCAATTAGTTGAACGGCACCACCGCACCGGTTAACAAAAAATCAAAAAATACTACTTTTAATATTACTATATTAAGCATATGTATTTTGATGTGTAGTGAAACGCACTTACTTTCCGTATCATTTTTATCATGTTTTAATTACTTTTTAGTTTAATTATTAAGTTTTATGGTTTATTTATGCTTGATTTTACAAATATAATTGTTTACTTGTAGGTTGTGAAGTTTGGTGGAAAAAAAGAGTTAAATTGAAGAGTTTAGGGGCTTAATTGTTCAACTTTGAAACTTATAAGTCAAGGCCCGACCCAAGCCCACATCTCAAAAGCCTTTTATATTATTATATTTAATTAATAACAAGAGTAATCAGCCATTCATTAGCCAACAAACCCGAAATTAAAAACCCTAACCCCTTTTACCCTAAGTTCCGATCGGAACTCAGCCGGCAGCAAGAAAAAAGAAGAAAAAAAGGAAGAAAGGAGGCGGCTGTGGTCTTTGGACGGCTGGAAATCAAAGAGGGACATCGGGGCAGCAGCTAGGGGCTTTAAACAAGCAAAGATCTCAGCCATAATACTTAGTAAAACATTCATAAACTTTATCCAGGTACACTTCCAAGTAACACTGAACAAAATCCGAAGGCGTTCGCGAAGGCCGTGACGACAAGGAGCGGTGCTGGGGCACGTAGCGAGCCCGTGATTCAAGAAGCGACGAGAGGAGTCGTTAACAAGCCTGCGGTAGATGTAGAGGAGCAGGTAGATGAGGAGACTCAGTTGGAGTCTCCACCGGCCGAGGTGCATCAGAGGCACAGCCCAGGAAGTACAGCACAGGCCGAGAACCAACCATCACCCAGCACACCACCGAGAGTCTACAAACCTAGACTCCCATTTCCCGGGAGAGTCCGTAGGGATAGAGACGAGGAGCAAAACTCCAAATTTCTTGATTTTCTGAAGCAACTTCATCTTAATATTCCTTTCCTTGAGGCACTTACGCAAATGCCCAAATACGCAAAGTTTCTTAAGGATATTCTTTCGAACAAAGAGAAGTTGGCCGAAGTCTCTTCCATTCCTCTGAGTGCTGGTTGCTCTGCAGTCTTGCAGAGAAAGTTACCAGAAAAGATGTCTAATCCTGGGAGTTTCACAATTCCCTGCATCTTGAGTGATAATACGGTTGTCCATGCGCTGGCAGATCTTGGTGCCACTATTAATTTCATGCCGTATTCCGTGTATCGCAAGTTGGGTCTAGCTGAACCGAGGCCTACCCGTATGAGTATCCAGCTTGCTGATCGTTCTGTAAAATACCCCCGAGGGGTGGTCGAGAACATGCTTGTTCGTGTCGACAAGTTCATCTTCCCGGTGGACTTTGTCATCCTGGACATGAACGATGACGATAGTGTCCCACTCATCTTGGGCCGACCATTCCTTGCCACTGCACAGGCATTGATCGATGTCTGCGAGGGTAAATTAATCTTAAGAGTTGGGGATGAGAACGTCACCTTCGACGTTCGACAGTCACTGAAACACCCCAAGTCTGCTGATGACTCCTTATACTTCATTGATACCATCATGGAGCATGTTGGGGAGTTTCTCAGCGAAATTTGTGGAGGATCTGCCTCTGACACCCAGATTCTCGATAGGGAGATTCCGGAGATTGAAATAGTTGCCGTAACCAATCAGTCCTTAAATGACGACACCGAGTCGCATACCCCTGAATCTGGCGTGTCTGCTGAGATCGTACGAGACGATCCGATGGACCGACCTTCAGTTGAGAGTCCTCCTCTTTCCTTAGAGCTTAAGGATTTACCTTCCCACCTTGAGTATGTTTTTTTAGATGAAGAAAGGAAGCTTCCGGTTATCATTGCATCTGCGTTGACCGAGGTCGAGAAGGAGAAGTTGTTGAGGGTGCTACGAGAGCACAAGGAGGCTATTGCTTGGAAGATTATCGACATCAAGGGTATCAACCCTTCGTTCTGCACTCATAAAATCCTCATGGAGGAAAATTTCAAAACTGTCGTCCAGCCGCAACAGCGGCTTAATCCGAAAATGCAAGAGGTCGTAAAGAAGGAGATCATTAAACTCCTTGATGCGGGGATCATTTTTCCCATTTCTGATAGTGCTTGGGTAAGTCCAGTCCAAGTGGTTCCTAAAAAGGGTGGCATGACTATCGTCACCAACGAGAGGAACGAGCTTATTCCCACGAGGACTGTGACGGGATGGCGAGTCTGCATTGACTATCGCCGATTAAATGACGCCACCAGGAAAGAGCACTTTCCTTTCCCATTCATTGATCAGATGTTAGAGCGTTTAGCAGGTCAGCAGTACTACTGCTTCCTAGATGGTTTCTCCGGGTACTTCCAGGTTCCGATAGCTCCCGACGACCAGGAGAAAACCACTTTCACCTGCCCTTACGGAACGTTTGCTTACAAACGTATGCCGTTCGGACTTTGTAACGCTCCGGCCACATTCCAGAGGTGTATGGTGGCCATTTTCCATGATATGATCAAGGACTCCATGGAGGTGTTTATGGACGATTTTTCCGTATTTGGGAGTTCCTTCGATCATTGTTTATCAAATCTCGAGAGGATGATGTCCCGCTGCGTTGACACCAACCTAGTCCTTAACTGGGAGAAATGTCATTTCATGGTTCGCGAGGGCATTGTTCTAGGTCATCGAATCTCGAGTGCGGGGATAGAGGTTGACCGGGCAAAGGTCGAGACCATTTCTAATCTTCCCCCGCCTACTTCTGTGAGATCAGTTCGTAGCTTCCTAGGTCATGCTGGGTTCTACCGCCGGTTCATCAAAGATTTTTCTAAAATCGCGAGACCCATGACCAAACTTTTGGAGAAGGATGCTCCATTTATTTTTTCTGAGCAGTGTATCGAGGCGTTTGATCTTCTAAAAGACAAACTAGTTAACGCCCCGATCATGGTTGCTCCCGACTGGTCGTTACCATTCAAGTTGATGTGTGACGCAAGCGACTTCGCAGTCGGAGCGGTTCTTGGACAACGGAAGGATAAACATTTCCATCCGATCTATTATGCGAGCCGGACCTTAAATAGCGCACAGGAAAGCTATACCACTACCGAAAAAGAGCTTTTAGTTGTGGTGTTCACTTTCGACAAATTTAGGTCCTATCTGGTTTTGTCCAAAACGATTGTTTATACGGATCATGCCGCTATTAGATATCTTTTAAGCAAGCAGGATGCTAAGCCTCGTCTTATCCGATGGATCCTGTTGCTGCAAGAGTTCGATATAGAGATCCGTGATAAAAAGGGGGCCGAGAATGTGGCGGCTGATCATCTTTCACGACTAGAGAGAGTTGATTTAGGAGACTCGGGAGTTAGGATCGACGATCGTTTTCCGACGGAGAGTCTGATGTTTGTCGCTGCACAAGAGGAAGGTTTTCCATGGTTTGCTGATTTCGCGAACTATCTTGCTGACGGATACCTCCCAAAGATGCCTTACCAGCAAAAGAAGAAATTCTTTGCTGACATCAAATTTTACCTTTGGGATGATCCGTATCTTTTTCGCATTGGTGCTGATCAGCTTATTAGAAGATGTGTGGATGTCAAGGAAGGATGGCAAATTTTGAGCCATTGTCATGTGGGACCGACTGGAGGTCACCACGGTGTGAGTTCTACGGCAAAGAAAGTCTTTGATTCTGGTTTTTACTGGCCGTCTATCTTTAAGGATGCTCACCTGTTCGTTAAGAGTTGCGATCGTTGCCAGCGTGTCGGCAACATTTCTTCGCGGAACGAAATGCCCCAGAATGCCATTCAAGTTTGTGAGGTTTTTGATATATGGGGTATTGATTTCATGGGACCGTTTCCATCTTCGCGTGGAAACAAATACATACTCGTGGCCGTCGATTACATGTCTAAGTGGGTTGAGGTCAAAGCTCTACCCACCAATGATGCCCGAGTGGTAGTCCGTTTTCTAAAAAGTCTATTTGCTCGTTTTGGAGTCCCGAAAGCCTTGATCAGTGATCGAGGTACTCACTTTTGCAACTCGCAGATGGAAAAGGCGTTGAAGCGTTATGGCATCACCCATCGGCTTGCGACCGCCTACCACCCACAGACTAGTGGGCAAGTAGAAGTGAGTAATCGGGGAATCAAACGTATTCTCGAGAAAACGGTTGGTTCAAATCGTCGGGATTGGTCAGACAAATTAGATGACGCTCTGTGGGCCTTCCGTACAGCCTACAAGACTCCGACTGGTTCCACACCATTTCGGATGATTTATGGGAAGGCCTGTCATCTTCCTGTTGAATTGGAACACCGCGCTTCATGGGCCCTTCAAAGGGTTAATCTTGATTTACCCGCCGCAGAGGGTAATCGTTTCCATCAATTACATGAATTAGAAGAGCTCCGGGATCACGCATATGCACAATCATTTCGGTATAAGGAGCATACGAAGGAACTGCATGACAGGAAATTGAAGGGTACTAAGCAGTTCAAGTGTGGGGATAAGGTTTTACTGTATAATTCATGGTTGAGGTTATTCCCGGGAAAGTTGAAATACCGATGGTCGGGACCGTTCACGGTCACTGAGGTTTTCCCGTATGGCACGATTGAGATACAAAACCGAAGCGGGAAGTTTAAGGTGAACGGCCATAGATTGAAGCACTACATTGGAGAGCCGATAACTGATCAGACAATCGAGGTGTTCTACCTTGACTCATTCACCGAGGAATAATCGTGATGGATGCATCACTCGGGAGACAGCCCGAGTTGTAGAGTTTGTATTATGATTCTCTTTATTATCTGTTTTTATTTGTTTTATTTTTATTTTTATTTATAAAACATAAAAATACAAAAAAAATATATTTAATAAAAATTAAAAAATTCAAAAACACAAAAATATGTTTATTTCTTATGTTTCTGTTTTCTGTTTGTACGCCGCTACATGCGAGCGAGTTTGAGTTGTTACAGGTATTATTATGCGCATGGTAGCTCTGATGGCGTTTTGGAACTGGTTCACCCGAGCTTGCGGCCGCGAATGAAATGCTATACGGTCGTTTGAGTCATACACAGCCGATGAAGAATCTGCATCTAAACCAGGGGAGTAACCCGTTCTCTATTTTAATTTCTGTTCTTTCAAGTTTTAATTTTATGCTTTACGTTTTATTTTTATTTTATTTCTTTTCCTTGTTCTCATCGAGGACGATTTCGTTCTAAGTGTGGGGATGGGAATTTGTTTTACTTAGTTGTAGAAAAGAAAAAATTTAAAAAAAATAAAAAAAATAAATAAAAATAAATTTTAAAAAATAATAAAAAGTTTTCACTTGTTTTTCGTTTTCGTACGTTGTTTAAGTTGAAAAAAAAAAGAAAAAGGAAAAAATGTCCCTTGTTTTTAGTTTCTTTTGCATTAAAGTGGGTGATATTTATCGAAAATCGGTTTTTCAAACTACTAATAATATGAGATAAATTAAAGAAAACGCACTTAACTTGGGATGTCTCGGTAGGCTCAGCCTTGAAAATGAAAGAGCAAATTTGATAAAACGGTTAAACGGAAATCTTTTGTGGGTAAAGCGTTTTGTCCGTGGAAAATAAGCAATGAAAGGTCGGGCCATACTCAAGCCTCAAATTTTGGTATGAAAAAAAAAAGTGGAAATATCATGAGTTTTTAAAAAAAATCTGAATACGTTATCATATGATGCTTGGGTAGGTTTAACGTTAGAGTATGCCGTGTAGCCTGTGATATAAATCTTAGAATGCTAGTTTAGTGTTTTACACCTCATCGGCGTATGGTTTTATAACCTTAAATCCTGTATTGATGGGATGCTTCGGGTCCGGAGACCATGGGTCTGTATGCAATCTTTTTAGCTGGGTATTCACAATTCCTAAGTGGGGTTGTGTATATTTAAAATAAAGCCAAAGAGCAAACCCTTAAAAGTCTATAAACATGATCACAAAAAGTACGAAAGTACAAATACACTACAAACTTGATCATCCACGCTGTTAGTCATGTGGGGTCCCCTTGCTCGCGTCTCATTACCATTAAGAAACGGACCACAAGGGACACGCTACATGTAAGCCCTACAGATAAAATTTTGCATACTCACCTATGGTTATGGATTTGGGGTATTGCTTGATAACGGGGGTATGTCATGTTGTGGGGAGCACTGGCTATAAATAATTGAACCTTAATCATATCTAATGGCTGCTTGGTAGACTTTGATGCTTAAGCTTAGGTGGATAAACAATACCCTTGATCGTCTTAACTATTCATAAATATTGAGCAACAAAGTTTTAATTCTGCTAACTTTGAGGTTTAATTCAAGTTGGGGTGGTCTGTTTGGTAAAAGCAGAAAATAAGCGGGTCTTAATTGTGTAAACCACTAAGTAATATTATTGTCGGATCTTATTTGTCCCCGTAAAGACTAAGGCATGGGTTTAGGTGGACAACAATATCGATGATCGCGGTTTTTGCGTTTTTCTGAGCTTTAAAATATAACCTATATGTTTGATTTAACTTTGATTTTCCGATTCTGATCCAACTGCATTAGAATTTTTCAGGGACGAAAAAGGTTTAAGTGTGGGGATGTTTGATGTGCAGTGAAACACACTTACTTTCCGTATCATTTTTATCATGTTTTAATTACTTTTTAGTTTATTTATTAAGTTTTATGGTTTATTTATGCTTGATTTTACAAATATAATTGTTTACTTGTAGGTTGTGAAGTTTGGTGGAAAAAAAGAGTTAAATTGAAGAGTTTAGGGGCTTAATTGTTCAACTTTGAAACTTATAAGTCAAGGCCCGACCCAAGCCCACATCTCAAAAGCCTTTTATATTATTATATTTAATTAATAACAAGAGTAATCAGCCATTCATTAGCCAACAAACCCGAAATTAAAAACCCTAACCCCTTTTACCCTAAGTTCCGATCGGAACTCAGCCGGCAGCAAGAAAAAAGAAGAAAAAAAGGAAGAAAGGAGGCGGCTGTGGTCTTTGGACGGCTGGAAATCAAAGACGGACATCGGGGCAGCAGCTAGGGGCTTTAAACAAGCAAAGATCTCAGCCATAATACTTAGTAAAACATTCATAAACTTTATTTACTTTTCAAGAACCCTAACTTTGTTAATTTGATCTTTTGATTTGAATTGTTTTGCAATTGATTGATTGTTTGTCTTGTGATTGATATTGTTTGGATCTTGAATGAGTTTTATAATGTTTATGATGGTGTTTATGGTGTTTTTCTTGAGTATGCATGGCTGTCCAAAATTAATGAGTAGCTAAACTTGTTTGTTCTACCTAGGATAGATGATTGTTGAGTAGTTTTAACTTGTTTAATGGATTGTTGATGTTCAAGATTTAAATTATTGTTGTAAAGTTTAACTAAACCATAAATTAGATTGTGTGTGATGGCTGTGTTTTATTTGTTATTACTTATAATCCTCTTGCATTAGTTAATTGAATCGGTTTTGATTAATTGATTGCTTGTTAAACTCTTTACTTGGTGTTTTGGGTTTATTTGCGGGAAGTACAACCGTAGGGATAAGTGGGTAATATAATCATCTAAAATCAGATAAAATACACCTTCTTTGAGACCGAGAGGTGATAAGAAGTAATATTGTCTCGTTGCTTTTACTTGTTAGAATTAAGACCGCGCGAGAGCGGGTTTTTGTCTTGTCAAGTTTGAGTGTTTATGTGCAATTAGTTGGTTTAATTTGGGTTAAGTTAAATTGTTCCTCTATCCTTGGTTGCGTAATATTCGCTTCCATTAGGATAGTGTGTCGGTGAGACCGAGAGGTGAGTCGGTATTTGAACACGTTAATAATTGTTTGTCCGGTTTATTCTTTAAAATCAACTAAAATAAGTTAGAGTTTGTTAGAGAGACTGAGAGGTAATTTGACTTTCTTAAACAAGTTTTAGTTGTGTCATCTTTTATAACCGGTGTCTTGAATATTTTCAATCCGTTGTCTTGTTATTTCTATCAACATGATTCATTCCTAGGTAGACGTTTTTATCACTGCAGTCAAAGTTTTGTTAAAAGTTTTTGTTTAATTAAGTTAAGTAGTTTAATCAATTTTAAATATTAAAAATCATTTAAATAATATTTTGGTGAGTCTTGGTTAGAGTTTCGTAATTAAAAACGTTTTCACGTGTCTTCGAGTTCGATATCCGGACTTTCCTTATCTGTGCTATACGCGATCGGTACACTTGCCGTTTGTGTGAACTAGGATAGATTGTTTGGTTTTTAAAGCTTAGTTGCGAATTGTGTTTTATTTATAAATATATTTTCGCACATCATATTTATATATGTATAACAAATATATACAAAAATTTATGCCGGGTATATGATCGGGTAAAGTGGTCAATGTTATCGGGTAATCAGGCCGGGTAACCGGGTAGTTTATAAATCCCAAACACATCCCAGACCCGCGAAAAATTTCAAAACTAATCCCAAACCCTAATGGGACGGGTAATACACGTCCCAATTATTTCGGGTTTCGGGTATTCCCGTCGGGTCTGGGTTTGACTGCCATCCCTACCCGAATCACTATCTAGATTGTCCAGCAGTTTCACAAAATTGGCAAGAGTGTTGTCATGGGCGAAGATATATGACGACACGCTATGAATGTGAGGAGATTTTGTCATATTATTCACACTCTTAACAGCACACATCACCAAATTATGATGAAGAGTATCAATCAGACATGGATGACCAATATGATCAAGATCCGTATTATGACAATTGTGAACTAGAGATGCCCTGTTTCTCAAGTTACCAAGACATGGTGGAATCCAATTTTGACAAATTGATAAATATTATGGTTGAGAATAACAAGAAAGCAGAGCAACAAAGGAAATTTCTCGAGGCTAATTGGACCAAGAAAATTAATGAAGAGATTATATACACTAAACCAGACTGGGATGAGGATGATTATGAATATACTTATAATGAAGATCATTATGAATATTCTCATGATGAAGGTGAGTATGAATATCCTCAGTCGGGTGATGAAGAGCAACAAAATATACAAAGCTCTAAGCTCGATACTACCATGAACTTGTTAGTAGAATATAAAAGATGGATGATGGAAGAAGAAAAGAAATATGAGCTAAGACATAAAATATTTGAGGCCTTGCTCAAGCAGAATATTGAGGAAAAAACTGAAATCAAACGAGACCAAGAGGATTTAACTAGTGGTACTGTGTCTGATGGTGATGAAGAGGATGAGGTCGTTGATCTTCCAAAGCAAGAAAGTGAAAGTGTGATTCAATGAGACGACACAACTCCTTCAGAGTATGAAGAGCCTAAGGTAGCCCATGTGTATCCTATGCCTTCTCCGGTACTTATTATTCCAAACAACAAGTGTGGGGATGAAGGCTTGGTAACGAATAACAAGAAAGTAATCTTGCATGATATTGGACAAATAATTAAGAAGCGTCCTCGTGATAATCATTCAAGTAGCATTCCTATCACTGTGAAGAGGTTATGGACTTGGCATGTAAGCTACCGAGCGTATATTGGAAACTCATTGGGTAAGTGTTCACTTCGACCGCCATGAGGAATTCAGGTTTTGTGAGATGTAGACATCTAATTCGGCGCTAACCGGGAGGCAGCCCAGCTTTGTATTTTGTACTTTCTTTTTATTATGTGCTTTTGTTTTTTTTATCTTTGTATATTGCTAATCATTTATTTCAAGTGTGCCATCGTAGCAGAAATTAAGTGTGAGGACGCCACACGAAAAAAAAAAGTTTGAAGTGTTCGGTGAAGATGTTAGAAAACGAGGTTCTAGCCATTCGAGCTACCCAGAATGCGTTCATGATTTGCTATGGTTAATCTAGGTACGTGTATATTATGTTGTAATTGATATTTTTGGGTGTTGTTCACTATAAACCCTCACGAGACCTCACTCGTCCACGTGGGCTACCGGGGGTTTAACGGGCTTATTACATATGTTAAATGCAATCGTGATTCCTACGAAAGTGAGTTAGGTATTTTAACATTTTTAACTTGTTTAATAAAATTTATTATGAAACTTAATAATTGGCTCAGTAATCATTTTATAAAATTAATAAAAAAATCATTTTTGTAAAAGTATTAAAAGGCCTATGTCTGAAACTTGTGAGAAACTTGCTTCTACGCGTGTCGAGATTTTGCAGATTTGAGTATGGTATTTGGGGGATACAAGTGTTCACGAGAGTTTACAAGCCACGTTTAGCTTTGCATTATCATTCATATCAGGTGATTTGGGTTTCATAATTTATTTGTTATTTTAGTTTAAGTGTTAGAAGTGTAATTGCAGAATTGTTAAACAGTCAATTTCAACCCCCTCCTCTAAATGATCTTTAAATGTTTCATATTTTTAACATTGAGGACAATGTCAACCTCAAGTTCGGGGAAAGGGAAAAAATTGAAATTTTTAGCCCGATAGTACATCGAAGAGCGTTCGGAAACCAAAGTTGTTAACTGTTAATTATTGTCATTAATGCCAAGTTATAGGTTTCTTGTCATTGTTGGTTTTTCAGCTTCTTGCTAGTTTTCTTAACATTTGTTTTTCAAAAAGAGAAGTTGAAAATGGGGTCGTTTAGACAGGAATAACGGATCAAGGGGACGGGTATACATGTTTCATATCGGCAACCCATATTTCCAGACATATTGTGAGATAGCCCCTATACTTAATACACATATTATATGATAAATATAAATCATGTCTTATCATTTATTGAGGGTAACCGGTATGTTTCACAGAATTAGAACTTGCTTGTCATATGCTTATCGAGATCTTAATACCACCGCCTGTATGGAGATTAGGACTTTAGAAAACTCGTATATACATTTCCCCACTGAATAAAATTCCTTACCCGACATTATCCCCCTAGGAGCCTATTTGGACCATTTATTTGCTAAACCGAACATTGGACACCATTCCAGCCTTGGCCTTTATTTTATTTTAACCTTGCTTGATGAAATCCATTTCGTTATCGAGTTGTATATAGTCAGAAGAGTTGTAATTATGCGAATGTCAAAGTTGTATATATATTTCAGTGTATTGTTTATCAGCTTAATAAAAAAGAAAAAAAAAGAGAAAAAAAAAGAAAAAAGTTATTAGTTATGTTCATTCATTGTAAATTGCAGTTCGTTTGTTTTGGATTGTTTAGTTGTGTATTTGTAAAATTGGGTTTCATCCACCATAGTCACCAAAAATATGCCTAATCCGAACCCAAAGCTAAGCCTCAACAAAACCCTTAGTCTGGATCTTTATATAATCGGTGGGTAATGGGTGGAGATAAGACTGGACTGCAAGCATATTAAGTTGTGACTCATATTTGGTATGTGAGGGCAGAGATATATACTAGCACATCTTTTGCTAGTCCAGATATTAAATCAAGACGGGTGTTGATAATGTGAGGGGTATGAACATGTATGCCTTAACTGGAAACAAAATACACTCGTCTGGGTGGCTCTATTGTTTTTATACTATCATTAATTATATGTGTGGGTTGTTAATCTAGAAAGTGTCAGCTTGGAAAACTGGGTAAGACCTTAAACCTTACTAGTATTAATGACGATAATTGACATACCTATAATAGAGATTGATGCTTACTTTAGAGTTTTGCTTGAGGATAGGCAAAAGATAAGTGTGGGGATGTGATGTTCAGTTATTTTGTATATATATTTGTGTATTAATTAAGTAGTTTTATTGAGTATATTGTTAGAACTTTGGTACTTCATACGTGTTTTTGTATTTCAGGTCATTGATCGTTAAAGATGCTAAATTAGAGACTTGGACGAGCATGGAATGATATCTCGGGAAGACCGGAGCATGATTTGAAGTATTGGGAAGTGTTACAAGGATTCGAGAAGAGTATGAATCAGAAATCATAAGCCAGTGCTAAAACTGAATAAGAAGGTTTGACAAAACGCGACCAAAAAATAAAACGGGCATATCCAAGACTAGAAAATGAGTTACTGGACCCATAATGTATGAATTTTGGGTCTCTCGACGAGAGGAATCTGAATATGAGGTTTTCTTAGGTCTCAATACGCGATGACATGAGGTTATGACCATCGCGTATCGCGATGGACATAAAAAATGGGAAAACCAGGTTTTGACCTATATCTTCTATTTTACGAACCCTAATCAGTTATCACGACTTCCATCCGTCCGGGGGACGACAAGGGGCAATTCCGGGAGCCCCGGACACCTCCAATAACCTCGTGGTTCATAGTTTATCATCCTAAATCAATAGCCGAAGACTAATCAAATATCACGAGCGGCTGATTCGTCACGAGTCATTCCCGGGATGTAGAGTATTGTGAATTTTTCAGGATTTTCTCATGTAAAGAACAAACTAATTATAATTGTTTTTGATTAATCTATGAGTATTGATGTTTGGTATTGATGTGCACTCAGTCGGTTTAGGTTTATTTCGGAACGATTAGTTTGTCAAATGCTATGATAATTGATTATATGGTTGTTTTTACTAGTTTGAATATGATGAAGCATACAATTGCCCTTAGTTGAGTCACACTAGCAGGGACTGTTTGATAATCAGTGCCGTGTGTTAGCGATTGTTGATGCCTAAGGTTTGCCTAGTTAGTCAATCTGATTTGATCTTTGACAATTAATCTGTTAAGTTAACATGAGATTACTGTTTTAGTTGCATGCTTGAACCCTAGGTATGATTCTGTCCTTGTTAATTGTTAAACGTGTTTAAGTGTTTGTTGCTTCCAAACACCAAAACCTGCTAGTGTGATCAGCACTCGACAAAACTTCATAAGTGTTTTGTTGGTGCATTTTGTGACCGTCGCTATGCAATTCTGTTAAGCGAAAACGAAGTGCGAAGTTAGGACAACTTCTGCGAACAACTTCGCCTTAGGCGAAGTTATAACAACTTCGCCTACAGGCCCAGGCCCGTGAAGTTGTTTATATATATATATATATATATATATATATATATATATATATGTGTGTGTGTGTGTGTGTCTTGTTTAGGTTTGAGAATCCAGAAATTAAGAGTGTTTTAGTGTTCAGTTTATTTTGTCTAGAGAGAAACCGAGAGGGAGAGTCGTGTGGGACGACCCGAGGTAGAGCTCACCTCGGGTCGGCCGTCATTTGTTTTCGTGTTTGGTATGTAACGAGTTATGATTATGATATAAAAGATCTGCAGATGTGTTTATCCCGTTCGTGTGTTTGTTCGTGTGTTTGTATGTGTGTAATCGTGTTCTTCGTCTTCTACACCATAAACGAGTCTAGGAGGATTCCGCACTCCTAGACCTCGTGCGGATCTCGTATCGATCGTCGACGCCCCGCGGGGACTTACAAGTGGTATCATAGCCTTAGGCTCTTATGCTATGGTTCGAGATCTGCGTTTTGGTGTTTCTGGCACGTTTCTAATGCGTTTTTGGTCCGAACAGCCGCCGCAGGCGAAGTTATGGGGTTCAGGCGAAGTTGTCGCTTAAATTTTTAGGGTTTAGGCGAAGTTATGGCCAGGCGAAGTTATGGACAGGCGAAGTTATGAACAGGCGAAGTTGACTTTTAGGCGAAGTTGACATTTAGGCGAAGTTAAAAAAAAATTTTTAAAAAAAAAAATTTTGTTTAGAGTTTTCGTCTGTATGGCCAGGTGTACACGATTATTGTGAGACCGAAGACGTTGTTCCGTCAACGAGTGAAACTTGTTATCTCTTGGTCTTACGTGTGAACAAATACGTGTCAACTCTGGATATGGAGTTGAGGTTGTGAATGGGATATTGATTGATACTGGATATTGACACATATTTGGGTGTTTGTGGGCAATGAAATAGTTGTTGTTCGAGGTTAACCAACTGAAGAAAGTCAAATTGAACTGAAGGTTTTCGTCATTACTGGATTGCGGTCAGAGCATATTATTTATGTTATTTTCAAGGCGTTCGAGAATTGGATCCTGACACGTGATGCTTATTTATTAAAGTGAAAATTCTGGAACAAGTTGGATTTAATCGGGAATTAAAGTGTTTATGTTCTTGATCGTTATCCCTGGTGATTGAAGATGCTTCGGATTAATTAATGGTCATGTGTGTTAGATTCTGTCAAGGTGGTTTTGTGATGAAATTGATCACTTGATGTTGAGTAGTTGAAGATTAAACCTTATCGTATGCCGACGTGTTGGTGAAGTTGTGGAGAGAGCCCAACTTCACGTGTTGGTGAAGTTAGAAGAACTTCACGTGTTGATGAAGTCAGAAGGACTTCACGTGATTGGTTGAGATGATCAATTAGGCACGGGGATGCATGCATGTCAAAGACCTCAATCATTATAGCCGGAGAAGCTTACACTGAAGAGGAGATCTGATATGGAAGACGCTGGGTGATTGGTAGATTTGTGAAGCTACAAGACAGTTTCAGACACGGCTGGTTGAAGAGCAAACAGAAGATCATCAGTTAAGAGGGAGTCTGTTGGTGCATGTTTTGTAACAGATGATCTTTTGTGTTTGTTAGAATTGAGAGCAACGGTCAAAGGGGAGTCTGTTGGTTCATTTTGTGAACGTCGCTATGCAATTCTGATCCGCGGAAACGAAGTACGAAGTTAGAATAACTTCGCCATAGGCGAAGTTATAACAACTTGGCCGTAGGCGAAGTTGTAACAACTTCTGCCGTAGGCGAAGTTGTAACAACTTCTGCCGTAGGCGAAGTTAGAACAACTTCGCCTACTGGCCCAAGCCCAAGCCCGCGAAGTTGTTTCGATATATATATACGTGTCTTGTTTTAGGTTTGAGTATCCAGAAAAGTTAGAGTGTTTTGTGTTCAGTTCAAGTAGCTAGAGAGAAACCAAGAGGGAGAGTCGTGTGGGACGACCCGAGGTAGAGCTCACCTCGGGTCGGCCGTCATTTGTTTTCGTGTTGGGTATGTAAGTGTTTTGATTATTATATGAAAAGTTCTGCAGATGTGTTTATCCCGTTCGTGTGTTTGTTCGTGTGTTTGTATGTGTGTAATCGTGTTCTTCGTCTTCTACACCATAAACGAGTCTAGGAGGATTCCGCACTCCTAGACCTCGTGCGGATCTCGTATCAATCGGCGACGCCCCGAGATTTTTTTTTTTTTTTTTTTTTTTTTAACTTCGCTTAAAGTCAACTTCGCCTAAAAGTCAACTTCGCCCCTCCTTAACTTCGCCTGTTCATAACTTCACCTGGCAGATAACTTCGCCTGAGATAAGCGAACTTGTGAGGTAGGCGAAGTTGTGAATAACTTCGCTTAACCTTATATCTTCGCCTAAACCCTAAAATTTAAGCGACAACTTCGCCTGAACCCCATAACTTCGCCTGCGGCGACTGTTCGGCCAGAAACGAATCAGAAACGTGCCAGAAACACCAAAACGCAGATCTCGAACCATAGCATAAGAGCCTAAGGCTCTGATACCACTTGTAGGTCCCCCCGCGGGGCGTCGTCGATTGATACGAGATCCGCACGAGGTCTAGGAGTGCGGAATCCTCCTAGACTAGTTTATGGTGTAGAAGACGAAGAACACGATTACACACATACAAACACACGAACAAACACACGAACGGGATAAACACATCTGCAGATCTTTTCATATAATAATCAAAACACTTACATACCCAACACGAAAACAAATGACGGCCGACCCGAGGTGAGCTCTACCTCGGGTCGTCCCACACGACTCTTCCTCTCGGTTTCTCTCTAGACAAATAAACTGAACACAAACACACTCTTAATTTCTGGATTCTCAAACCTAAACAAGACACACATATATATATATAAACTTCTTCACGGGCTTGGGCCTGTAGGCGAAGTTGTTATAACTTCGCCTAAGGCGAAGTTCTATGGCGAAGTTGTTACAACTTCGCCTATGGCGAAGTTGTTCTAACTTCGTACTTCGTTTCTGCTGATCAGAATTGCATAGTGACGATCACAAAATGCACCAACAGACTCCCCTTTGACCGTTGCTCTCAATTCTAACAAACACAAAAGATCATCTGTTACAAAACATGCACCAACAGACTCCCTCTTAACTGATGATCTTCTGTTTGCTCTTCAACCAGCCGTGTCTGAAACTGTCTTGTAGCTTCACAAATCTACCAATCACCCAGCGTCTTCCATATCAGATCTCCTCTTCAGTGTAAGCTTCTCCGGCTATAATGATTGAGGTCTTTGACATGCATGCATCCCCGTGCCTAATTGATCATCTCAACCAATCACGTGAAGTCCTTCTGACTTCATCAACACGTGAAGTTCTTCTAACTTCACCAACACGTGAAGTTGGGCTCTCTCCACAACTTCACCAACACGTCGGCATACGATAAGGTTTAATCTTCAACTACTCAACATCAAGTGATCAATTTCATCACAAAACCACCTTGACAGAATCTAACACACATGACCATTAATTAATCTGAAGCATCTTCAATCACCAGGGATAACGATCAAGAACATAAACACGTTAATTCCCGATTTAATCCAACTTGTTCCAGAATTTTCACTTTAATAAATAAGCATCACGTTTCAGGATCCAATTCTCGAACGCCTTGAAAATAACATAAATAACATGCTTGACCGCAATCCAGTAATGACGAAAACCTTCAGTTCAATTTGACTTTCTTCAGTTGGTCAACCTCGAACAACAAATATTTCATTGCCCACAAACACCCAAATATGCTTCAATATCCAGTATCAATCAATATCCCATTCACAACCTCAACACCATATCCAGAGTTGACACGTATTTGTTCACACGTAAGACCAAGAGATAACAAGTTTCACTCGTTGACGGAACAACGTCTTCGGTCTCACAATAATCGTGTACACCTGGCCATACAGACGAAAACTCCAAACACTTTTTTTTTTTTTTTAACTTCGCCTAAAGTCAACTTCGCCTAAAAGTCAACTTCACCCCTCATTAACTTCGCCTGTTCATAACTTCACCTGGCAGATAACTTCGCCTGAGATAAGCGAACTTGTGAGGTAGGCGAAGTTGTGAATAACTTCGCTTAACCTTATATCTTCGCCTAAACCCTAAATTTAAGCGACAACTTCTCCTGAACCCCATAACTTCGCTTGCGGCGGCT
>NW_027499874.1:0-36209 GCF_021521415.1 Bidens hawaiensis | reverse complement strand
CCTTTTGAGCCTTCAATACTTCCAACAATCCTTCTTCTTGAGCCTCATTCAAGTTAGAGGCAATGATAACCGGCAACGTCTCACCTTCTCCCAAGAACGCATACTTGAGATGAGTTGTCAATTCTTTCAAGTCTACCTTGGGAGGACAAATCAACGAAGGTTTAGTATCCGAATTGATCTCTGTTGGTAGACTCTCAACCTGATGAGTCCATGGTGGTCTTCCTTCTTGTAATGCCAAGACATCTTGTTTCCTTTCCTCCAACTCCAATGCATAAATGTGAACCTGTTCAGAATCATCACAAACACAAACATCCAACATACCTTCCTCATACTCATGTGGTACACACCCATCTATAATATCTGCCATAAAACATTCTTCACTAGCCAATGAATTAAAAACATTAGTAAACACATTTAAGCGTATTTTTCTATTCCCAAAAGCCATGTCAACAGTTCCAAACCGGCAATCAATAATAGCATGAGTAGTATTTAAAAATGGCCGACCCAATATAACATTTTGCTGTTGTGTTGGGTCAACCGACGAGTAATCCAAAACCAAAAAGTCAACAGGATAATAAAATTCCTCTACTTTTACAATGACATCCCGCACAATCCCCCGAGGAAGTTTATGAGACAAATCAGCCAATACAACTGTAGTCTCAACTCGTTTAAGTGAACCAAAATCGTATTGGTCATACAAACCCCTCGGTAAAATACTCACACCCGCTCCAAGATCCAATAACGCCCTTGACATTTGAAAGTCACCTACTTGAATGTTAATCAAGGGCGCTCCCAGATCTTGAAGCTTAGGTGGAAGATCACCCTTAAGAATTGCACTCACTCGTTCAGTTAAATCAACTCGTTTAGGAACTTTTTGTTGTCTTTTCTGAGTACACAATTCTTTTAAAAATTTTGCATATGCGGGTACTAGTTGTATTGCCTCAAGTAAAGGAAGATTAACTTTAACCTGTTTGAATACCTCCCACATCTCCTCATTTTGAGTACCCCCGTTTTAAAATCACATTTTTCTTACCCGGATCGATTAAAGCCGAAGGAAATGGAATTGGAACCTCTCCCACTTCCTTGCTTTTATCATTTAAAAGTTCATTTTGACCCGAATCTTTGTTTGAAAATGTGGATGGTTTAGGAGGTTGAATGGATGAAGATTGCTCATCTTCACTTTCTACCCCCGTCACATCCTCTACCACACCTTAAACTAATTCCGGTGTGGTAGTGATTTTAAACTCCTTATCACTTCTTAAAACACTTACCTGATTAATCGGCACATTACGAGAAGTAGTATGAGTAGGATTCACCTTGGTGTCACTCAGGAGTTGACCTTTATTCTTCTTCAAATTGGATACCTCAGTTGCAAGTTGGCCCATTTGAGTTGCTAATGATTGGATGGTCTTGTCACGAATTTCATCCTTTTATATACGAGCTTCATCCAACTGATTCATCTTCTGCATCTCTTGTTGCATCATCTTTAGCATGTCCATCACTTCATTCCCACTTGATGAACTTTGGTCCGAAGACCCACCTTGATTACCACCCGTTCCTTGAAATTGACTTTGATTTCCTTGGTTGAACTATTGTTGACGAGGGATAAAGGTGGTTTGAGAAGTCCCTTGGAAATTCGGATTGAGTTGAGTTGCTTGATTTCCATAACGGAAATTTGGATGATTTCTCAACCCGGGGTGGTAAGTGTTTGAGTTCATGTTGAAATTCCGATTACCACCCCCTTGACCTTGAAGTGCATTTACCTCTTCAACTTGTGCTTGCCCTACCGTACACACATCAGCCCCATGACCCAACTCATTACAATTGGTACAAACATCAATGCTTTGATTAGTAGTTTGTACCCCCACATCTTCCACGGCATGAACTTGTGGTCTTCCAATTGCCGGTCTTGCTCTTCTTGCAGTTTGAGCCTTTCTCTTTGATGTGACCGACATTTGTTTTAACAATGCCCAGTCATCTTGTTCATAATTGGTACCGAAAGTACCATTTGTGATTGACATCAACCCTTTCATATTCTGCATTCAACCCTTCATGAAAAGCATTCAACAACTCCTAAAGAGCTATACCATGATGAGGACAATTCTTGATCATCATGTTGAACCTCTCGAATGCTTCATGAAACATTTCACCCGATTGTTGTTGGAAAGACCTCAAACTTCGTCTCGCATCATTAGTCTTTTGGGCCGTATAAAACTCTTCCAAAAACCTTTGTTGCATTTCGTCCCAAGTGTAAATCGATGCGGATGGCAATGTGTAAAACCATCTCTTCGCCTTATCCTCCAACGAAAATTGAAATAAGACCAATTTCACCTCATCCGGTGAGAAACCTTGACCCCCAATCGTGTTACAAATAGAGTCATATGCCTCCAAATGAAAATAGGGTTCTTCCGTTGCTAAACCCTTATACTTTGGTAAACTTTGGAGTGCATTGGTTCTCACTTCAAATGTTCTTCCTTGGTGGTTTTGAGGAATAACCACCGGAGGAGGGTTATTGGTGATGATTGGTCGAAAATGAGCTTCAATTCCCCTAACCATTTCCCTTGCATGTCTTCTTGGTACCCCCAATGGTACTCTTGGTTGACCCATTTGTCGGTAAACGGGCCTTTGTTGCACATTTTGTTGAAATTGCGGTTGAGGATTTGGTTGTTGAAATTGAGGTTGTTGTGGAACTTGTTGCAATGGTTGTGGTTGTTGTATTTGATTGACATATGGTCCACCCCATTGTTGCACTTGTTGTTGCGGGTGTTGTTCGGGTACATACCCGAATTGCCCTTGAATCCTCAACGTTTTTTCGACGACCAAAGACTAATGGAGTTGAGTTTCTGTTAATCGCAAATCATTGGGAACAAATATGTCAAAAGATGAAACCGTCAGCAACCAACTCATTAGTTGGAAATATTATTTATTTATTTGCCAATAATCTATAAATGAGATTATTTAAATCTAATTGACCATAAATAAAAGATATAAATATACTTAGTATCACACATAATGTTATGTGATATGATTTCATCTCATCACATCCCATTATAATGTAATATACCATTGATGACGGGTGGATGACGTGAGTTTGAAGACTCACTCAAAGATAAACCAAATACAACTAAATAGCTAGCAGTAAGTGGGTGTCGAACACAGAGAGTTTGTGGAATATGTGTTAATCAAGTAGCTTAGCAATTAAACTAATATAAAAGTAAATGACAAAAAGTAATATTTAGGTTGGTTTGATTTGATTTTATAAACTAAATAAACTAAATGAAGGTTGTAATTAATTGATTAAATGAGCATTCCTCTTGGAGTTCGGTTATTACGCAACTCTTTTGTTTAAGTTCAATGGATAAATCATAATATCTTGATTTCGTGTAAGTGTAATTGTTTATGATTAATCAAGAACTAAGTACTCGGATTCCTAGAACGCGAGGTCGTTACTTGGTTAATCAATCAATATAATCTTAACCCTAATTTCTTCTACTAATTCTCGATTGTCAACAACACCAAGAACGTATAGAACGAAATTAGGTTAAACGGTATGGACAAATTACAAACAATCAAACAAACAACGTGATTATATTAATCTAAACGATTCGATAATCAATCCAAGTGCAAGAACAATAAACAAAAAGAGTATTGCAATAATCTTACAACCAAGAGAAATACTAGAAGTTTTAGCCACACATAATTGAAATCATCATACCAAGTTTAATCTGAAGCAATCCAAGATTATGATGTTAATCCTTGATTAGAAACACCCAAAATGTTGTTCCAAGGCACCAAAATCACCTCACACAATTGTCTAAGTCGGAATACCATAAAAAGGATCTCAAAAGGCAATTATAACATAAAACTCGAGTTGTAACCCCCACCAGCGTCAGGGTCCACCGTAAGCTACGGTGGCCACCGTAGCTTACGGTGGCTTTGAAAACTTCTACGCTAGCTTTGTTCTGTTTACGCTACCCTTCTTACGCCAGCCTCTCGTAGCTTACGGTGGCTACCGTAAGCTACGGTAGCCTCAGCTCCAAAACTTTCTTCTTGGTTTGACTTGTTGACCGCTATCACCAACTCTCAAGTCCTTTGCTCCTCTCCATCATAGTCCGCTTGAATCGCCATTTTTTTATCACATATACCTGCAACATACACAATATGAAGTAGTAACCTAAATCCTTGAAATAACACGTAAACGCTCATGTTTTACTTAGAATTAAGAGTGGCTATACAATCCACCCGTCAGTGAAACACATAAATAATATTCTTTTTTCAAACATTTGTAGTTCTGATTCTAAACGAGTTGGCATGTTAATCATTTTGTTTTTAATACAATCAAAACATAAATCATAAATAAACAAAGATGCACCCATGATGATTAGTGTGCATAACTTGTGCGGTTATAATTATGCGTCTAGAATAGTGATGAACAAATGTTATCGGCACCGGTACCAAACCTGGTACCAAGTTTTTAAGAAAATAAAGAACGGAAAATTCGGGATTAGTACAGGTCGGTATCGACAGTGTTGTAAAAATCTCGACTAGGCCCCGATTAATCCCAAACCTATCTCTGATTAATGCCTATTTGTTCAAAATTGGTCAAAACTGAAAACTTTATATATAAACATTGATTTATATTTGTATATTCAAAATCTTACATCTAAATTTCAATCTGATTAACCGCTAGCGATTTCTACAGCAGTGGTACCGGTATCCCTAGTGTAAAAAGCAAAATTGTCTACTATTGTCATTGTAAATAATATATAAGTAGGCTTGTAAACGAACCGGAACGAACACAAACAAGGGTATGCTCGTGTTCGTTCAGTTAACGTTAAACAAACACGGACACTTAATTGAACACGTATTTTGCGTTCGTGTTTGTTTATTTAAAAAAATGAACATATACGTGTTCGTTTATGTTCGTTTGTTTAAAATCTAAACGAACAGTTCACGAACATAACTGAACAAATGTAAATGAACACAAACAAACATGAACGAACATATATAAACACACTTAAAAGAACCCAAATGAAGGAATACAAAACCATTAAATAGAAAACTCTTCCGTTAATGTTTAATTATCTGCTATTAATATGTAAACAAACATAAACGCACATAAATGAACATAAATGAACGAACGAAACATGTGTTCATGTTTGTTCATTCAGTTAAACAAGCATAAATTTTTTGTTCATGTTCGCTGCTTATTAACTAAACGAACTCTCTGCCAAACAAACAGTTCACAAACTGTTCACCGAATCGTTTACCTCGCCTAAATATGATAATACAATTTAGAAACACATATAAAAACTTATATTACTCTTCGTTTTCAAGCCTACCAAAGTTGAAAGAAGTGCTATTGCCAATGTCGGATGAAGTGAAGTTGTACGCCACTGCAGGAAGCCCATTCGTTTCCAGAGTCGAACTTGCTTTGAATCTCAAGGGCATCAGCTACGACATCCTCCAAGAAGACCTCAAAAACAAGAGCACCCAACTCCTCAACTATAATCCTGTTCGCAAGGAAGTCCCGGTGCTTGTACACAACGGTAAACCCATCTCAGAATCTCTTGTTATCGTCGAGTACATCGATGATGTTTGGACGGGTTATCCGATTTTGCCCCTGGATCCTTACCAGAAGTCTGTTGCTCGGTTCTGGGCCAGATTCATTGATTCTACGGTAATTATTTTTGTCCTCTATAATAATCTTTATTATTATTGTAAGTTTTTCTTTTCTTTTCTTCTGTTGGTGAATGATTTGATTTGATTTTATCATATATGTAGAAGATTCATAGTTAGCTAGGTCAACGTGACAAATAGGAGATAATATGGTCTTATTTGATTAATAGGGATTAATTAGATTGGAATTTTATATGTAATTTTCCAAACTTATTAATCGGATTGGGTTAGTTAATATAAATTTTAAATACCTTAAAGATTTGGGCCGGCTTTGGCGATTTTGGTTGATGACCAATTTGTTGGTCCAAATAGGTGAAATCAAATCAGTAGCATACCGCTTAAGCATTTTTTTACAACATTAATTTTTAGCATATTTGTAGATGATTCATACTTAGCTAGATCAAATGATAATTCAGAGTTAATTTGGTTTGATTTGATCTATTTTCCTGAATTATTTGATTTAATTTGAGAATATTTGCAGAAGATTCATATTTAGCTAGGCCAACTGACAGTTATTAATTTCGTCTGATTAGATCAATTTTATTTCTGTTGTGTAAATCGAACGTTGTGTGGTTTTTTTCAGTGTATTCCTGCATTATTCAAGGTTTTTGGCAACAATGGAGCAGAGCAGGCTATTGCAGAAGCTTGGGAGCATCTGCAAAAACTAGAAGATGAACTCGCGGCCAAAGGTAACAAGTTTTTTGGAGGTGACAGCATAAGTTTGGTTGATATTGCTGCTAATTTCATTGCATATTGGCTTGGAACGCTTGTAGAAGCTACTGATATAAAGTTTGTCACGAAAGACAAGTTTCCGAAAATAATGGAATGGGCTGATAATTTTGTTAACGATGAAGTTGTGAAGAAGGTCTTGCCACCGAGAATAATACCTCCAAAGGCACAACTGCTTGCATTTTTCAAGCAAAAGTTCGGTAGTTCATAATGATACCCGTCGGTTTGTGTGCTAAGAAGTGAAAGTTTCTATGATTATCCGTCAATGTTCTGGTATGCAGCTGTTTGTGCTTGTATGCAGACAATGTTTTGTGAATATGTGGAATGTTGAACTATAAAAATTGTTTGTTTATAAAGAACACCTCACACAACAGCCCAACAGCCACAACACCTATCTCTGTTATGGCTGCTCTTAGTAAGAATCCAAGTTACCTCACTAATTTTCTAAAAAAAGCAACAAAACTGAAATCAAATGCCAAATATGCTCCAAAGTAGAGGCGAGCAATTCAGTTTATAACCCTAAACCGGTTCGGGTTGAAACCGAGCTGGTTCCTAGTCAAAATAGTAAGAACCAATTTGGGGAGAAACCGGTTCGGTTTGGAACTGGTTTGAAGGGCCAAAGATGAAGATCTTATGGAACTGGTTAGGTGGCCGACGGGTGAGTGGTGGTGGTGATGGATGGTGGTGGTGGTGGGTGGTGGTGGCGGTGGTGGTGGGTGGTGGACGGTGTTGGTGGCGGATGGTGGTAGTGGTTGGTGGTGGTAGTGGACGATGGTTGTGGCTGACGGGTGGGTGGTGGTGGTGGTGATGGATGGTGGTAGTGGTGGGTGGTGGTGGTGGTGGTGGTGATGGACGGTGGTGGTGGGTGGTGGTGGTGATGGACGTGATGGTGGCAGACGGTGGGTGGTGGTGGTGGACGGTGGTGGTGGTGGTGGCGCACGATGGGTGGTGGTGGTGTTGGACATTGGGTGTTGGTGGGATGTTAAGAAGTGTGAAGATGTGTGAAGAAGTTAAACAATAGCTTTTTTTTTTAAGACCATAAAAGTAGTTTGCAGATCTTATTTAAAAAAAAAACAAACAGTCTTCAGAAGCTTAGCTTATGCCTGCACGCCCGCAGACATAAGCCTCCTGCAGGTGTTTTAAGCAAAAGCAAACACCATCTTAGTATACGTAAGTATTGGTTGCTTAGGTTGATCACAACTCACAACGCAGGTCCACAACACACAACGAAAAACATTTTATTTAAATGATTAATAAACGAAAAATATTAAATGTAAAAAATTGATCACTTATTTTCTTACACTAGATCTGTCACAAAAATAGTGTGATGCATCGAAGTTTAAAGCCCGAAAACATCAAGCACTTAGACGATAAAGAGACTTAAACTTTAACACTATGCGTAGTGGTTTAACTAACAAGTGAAAAATACGCTTTCACGTAGGCATGGAGGCTCTAAGCCTCTCATTAACCTTTTCTTTTTATATCAAAAATACACTTTCAAGTAGGCACGGAGGCTCTCAGCCTCTCATTAACCTTTTTTTTATATCACAAACGCATAATGATTTAACCAACACAATTATCATTGAGAACTGAGTTTGTAACCAGTCCCACACTCTTGAGCCCCTTCTATGAAGTGCCAAGAAACAATCTATGGTGTCTCGTCAAGTTGTGAATACAAAATTGGGCTATGAGAAACACAGCTATAGAAATTATTTGAATAACTCATCTTCTTCATGAGCTTCATGTTTTACCTCCACCTCGGCCTACCATTTTATGTGACAACCGCAACACCATTTCCCTTACACAACATCTCATTTCACATAAACGTGTCAAACATATGAACTAGATTATCCTTTCATACTAGAAATAGTCTCTTATGGGAAACTTCACACCATTTTATTACCGACCAAGCTGGAATGGACCGACATCTTCAAAACAAGTCTTCCTCGACCTCAGTTTGAATCCTTTTGGAATATGCTTTATTACCGACCAACCAACTTTGTGATATTTTGTAGTTTCCCATTCTTTATGTCTGCATATGTATTTTCCTATTTCTTGTAGCATTGATGTGTAAATTTGATATATATGCATGCACATCTCCACACATTTGTGGAGATCACCGAGTGATGGACAAACTGAACGAAGTCTGAACAAAAGATGAACAAACTACTACAAAATCTTAAATGTCTAACCTGAACAAAGTCTAGTTGGTTGTGGAACGTAGGACTGCTGCAAAAATCGATTAGCTGAAGAAGAGAATTAATATGATGAATGAATCATGAGGATGGACCCGGCAAAATCAATTGCAAACCAAACACCACATGAAATTTTGTTGGAATTAATTCATTGTTTTTAAGTCCTAATCAAATTCCAATTCCTTAAAAAAGGTTTGCCGTCCATACTCGCACTAAAATGACCAAAGTAGGCTAGCCCGAGATTGACATCAAACAAAGAATAAGAATTTTTACCAGTTAACTATATAAAAGTTAATTAACCTAAAATGCCATGCCTAAAGCACTTGTCCTGCAGATCGGACATTGAGCCTTCGTCGTTAACCACTTCTTGATGCATTCTTCATGATAACGGTGTTTGCATAATAGTGTTCCAATCATACCTCCCTCTTGATATTCTTTCAGACAAATCACACAACTCTCATCATCCTTTTTCGCTTCACCCAATCTACATGTCATCACGGCATCTTCTATAGCCTTCGGTAAGTCATTACGAATAGTTTCCCACATTAATACAATCCTTGCAATGCTCGTAGCTGAATAATGATTGTATTCATGATAAACATAATCCAACTCTTCACCACTTTCTCTATAATGCAAGTATCTGGCGTCGACTACCAGCCCGTTATTAACCGTGAATCTCAACTGAAGAAACACTAACCGAACCCCGGACAGATTACTGGTAACCTGGGGGTTAGATAGATGTTTCCCACGAGGGGTTAGACCCTTGGAAGATGGTTCTTCTGATAACCTGCAAAACAGACACCGTGAGCTCGTCACTGAGAAGGGGGGGGGGTTCCTCCTTGTGACCACCCTCCGACGTGAGAATCAGACTAGATTGCTCTTTAAATATAAAAGTATATTAAGAGATTGCTAGAGCAGATATCAGGTATAATATGATGATAATGTGATAAGATATGATCGGATGAGATGGTCATACCATTTGTGGTATTTATAGCCGAAGGTAGGTTTCCAAGGAGGTATGGCCGGCTGCAACAGTGTTCCTGTTCCACCAACAGTAGCCTACGCACGTGCCCTGCTGGTAGTTGGTGGGTAGGTAGCGGCTGATAGCGACCAGGCCTGCTGTATACTATTCCTTTTCTACCAACTGCCGGCTACGCACGTGGTATGACAATAGTTGGTGAGTAGGCAGCGGCTAATAGTGACATACAGTGTAGGAGCATGCTGCTCGCCATACTGTTGTCCATAAGCTGTCGTATCTTTAGTCAGATCTTTTTCCCATACCTCGTCAGGTACAGTACAGAAGATCTTCCCGTATCGTACGGACTGGCTTATTTGGGCGGGAGTATTCCCCCTCCCGCCCTTATGCGGGATTGTTCCCGGCTTCGCTCATTCCTTCAGGTGACACTGAATGATTGAGAGCTAAGTGCCTTGTGCGTGTAGCCTTGCTGCGCGGGTGGCCTTCCCTAATGGCTTGTATCCGAGGCTGCGGGGACAGGCGGAGTCCTTCACCATTGGGAGGCATTTCCTGCGGGACCAGCTTGCGTACTGCGCGTAAGGACGTCACGTCTCTGAGCATGGTTGGTCCTGCGGATCCAGTTGGTTTTTGCGCAGACGTCCCTGTTTAAGGTGAGTCTTGCGGGTCCAACTGGGCTCTGCTGGGACCTACCTCTTCAAGTCCCCCCAGTCCAATGTTCTTCTCATGCGTGTTTAATAAAGTGAGGTGAACTTTTGGACTTAAGCAAAGGGTTTTGAAAAGGGTTTTTTAAGGTTTTCCATGGGGATTCTTCCCGGAGAAGTCCTTGTCACTTGCAGAAATTCCCGAGTTTCCTGCTTGGTCTTTGGGTATGATGCGGGTAGGTCTGTAACCTCCTCGCAAGTCAGGAGCGTTGAGTCCCACTTGTGTGGACTCTCCATGAGGTTTTGGTAGTTTTGAACATAGTGATCAATTATGTTAAAACCACCAATTCCATCCTGGAGCTTCAAACAACGTAGTTCTCGACGTTCCCGCTATGCGGGGATGTTATTTCCGTTTCCGCAAGCATTGCCCAGAAGATCCTTCTTGGTTTCAATTCTCAGCGGAGCGCTAGGTATGTGAAGGGTTTTGCCTTAACACTGTACCAGCGCTCGTCTTACGGTTACTTTACTTCCAAGGTATTCCTGGCGTCAATTCCCTGCGGGTGCTAGGTATGTGAAGGGTTTTGCCTTTACACTGTACCCGCACCCGTCTTATAGTTACTTGGTTGCCGAAGAATATTTGGCTTCAATTCCCTGCGGGTGCTAGGTATGTGAAGGGTTTTGCCTTTACACTGTACCCGCATCCGTCTTACGGTTACTTGTTTGCCAAGGTTTTACTTGGCTCCAATTCCCTGCGGGTGCTAGGTGCGTGAAGGCTTTTGCCTTTACACTGTACCCGCATCCGTCTTACGGTTACTTGTTTGCCAAGGTTTTACTTGGCTCCAATTCCCTGCGGGTGCTAGGTACGTGAAGGCTTTTGCCTTTACACTGTACCCGCATCCGTCTTACGATTACTTGTTTGCCAAGGTTTTACTTGGCTCCAATTCCCTGCGGGTGCTAGGTGCGTGAAGGGTTATGCCTTTACACTGTACCCGCATCCGTCTTACGGTTACTTGTTTGCCAAGGTTTTACTTGGCTCCAATTCCCTGCGGGTGCTAGGTGCGTGAAGGGTTTTGCCTTTACACTGTACCCGCATCCGTCTTACGGTTACTTGTTTGCCAAGGTAAGGGGTATTTTCCCGCTTACTTTTTAATATTTTTAAATTTTGAATTTTGAAATTCGAAAGGTTGGTGGAAAGAAAGGAATAGTCCAAACCTCTGAAACGTCGTGCGACGGTTTCTTCTGACTGTGTCAGGACGTGCAGGAAGTTATGGTGACGTGACATTATATGGTCATTCCAGACGCTTTTCAGGCGCGTGGGCGCGATTTTTCGGGCGCGTGGCCGTGAAATTACTGGCACACGTCCTTTCAACAGCTGTTTCCAGCTTGCTTTTTGCCACGTGTCATAATTTCATTGCACCTTCGATTTCTCTCTCCTCCGCATTAAATTCACCGCATTAATTGCGATTAGTATATAAAGGGGAAGAGGGTCCTTTGTAATTCACATCTTCACTTCTCTTCATCTCTAAGGCGATTTCTGGTGAATACTCCCTTATTCAGTTGAGCATTCCTCCGAAATCGTTTCTTCTTCCTCTGCAATATGTCTTCCCATGATGCTGAAGCTGTAGCCGACGATAGGAGTACTGCTGGCGAGTGCCAGTGTGCTCTACCTGTCGATCAGTACCAGTATGTCGTCAGGAAATTCATGCTTGAGTCTCTTTAGCCTGAGTTTCCTGAACCCCACCAGACTGTGTACGATGCCCCCAGTGGCAAGATCGGGGTATATGCTGCATTCTTTGTTTATGGGAACCTTAGGTTCCCATTGACAAAGTTTATGTACCGTGTCTTGGAGAGGCACGGTGTGCACCTGACCGAGGTGCATCCGATGGCGATTGCCAAGATCCGGCACTTCGAGTGGGTGTGCCGGATTCTGGGTATTGAGCCCTATGTGGACCGCCTGATGACCTTCTATACTTGGAGGTGCATCCAGGGGTGGTACACCCTGACAACCCGTATTAAGGGTTTGAAGATCTGCGTGACCGAGCGCAGTCTCCGATCGTGGAAGCGGGAGTTCTTCTACATTTCTGCCCGCGCCATCCCTATTGCCATGAAGTTTAAGAAGGGACAAGCGCTTCCGAGCCTTCACGCTTCCAGCTACCAGGAGGCGGAATGGTTCGCGAAGATATCCCGGGTCCAATCTCCGGTTTACCGGTTTGCGGAGTCCGGGATGGTGATGCTGGGGATGAGCCGGGTATGGAAGGATGCGTCCCGGTTTCCCATCCTTCTCGAATACGGTTTGAACTCTATTCCTTATGGTATGTCTTGTCTTTCTTGCTGATATGAGTTTGTCTTCTAACCGTTTCTTTTCTTTCAGAGGGGAACGATTTGGAGTCGCTCCTGTACCCGCGGGAAGCTGACGGTCCCGTGCGGGTGGGCACTCGTGCTCTAGACGAGAACGAGTTGCCCATCCTGGAGCAAACGGCGGATCGGTTTGTGGAGGTCTACCCGCTGGGCCACGAGATCCTGAGCCAACGGCGGCCAGGTAAGGCGTTATTCTCTCCTCCACCCCTCAATGCTGTACCCGCTGCTGGAATTCCTGACATCCTGTCTTCTTCTGAGGAATCCGCAGATGGTCCTCCGCTGGTGCGGAAGAAGAGGGCTGCCGGCGGGAAAGGGAAGGAGAAGGCGGCCTCCACAGCCGATCCAGTGCTCCTATCTGACACCGAGTCAGATAATGAAGGGGTGGCGGGGAACCCCGGTGGTGAGAAGACCACTGTTCCGGAGGCTACTACTGTTACCTCCGGAGAACCAACGACGACGATGGTGACCGGCATCAAGAGACCGGCTCCATCGGGCTCGTCCCCGCCCGTCCGTACGTTCAGGCTCAAGAAAACCCGTAAGTACAACTTCCTTTAGCTTTTATCTTCATAGCTTAATATCATTTAACACTTATCTTCTTGTGCAGGCGTGGATGTTGACGCATTCCAGGGTGGAGCGCAGAGGAGTACCTCTCCGCCGATGACGGTAGGCTCGGTCAGCCTACCTGAGGCGACGACCCAGGCGCCTGCGCCTGTTTCCGCTGGATCAGTTGCTCAGTCCCTTGAGCCGACTGTTCCAGCCGAGATGTCGTCACCGCCGGTGGTAGTGCGATTTTTACAGCATCTTTCACCGAGCCGGCGGTTACGATTGCTGCGGATTCTGCGGCAGCGACTGCGGCGGCTGCCACCATGCCCCCGCCACCGGCACCGACGGCCGGCCCATCAGGTACGCATGGGAGTACTCGCCAATCTTTGCCACCTTCCCATCTGCCTGACCTTTTGGATGGGTTTCCTTTGGGTTCAGGTGATGGGTTCGGCGGCTATCGGCCTGTTATAGACCCTACAGGTGCGTAGGGTTCCTTTGGCCCTTTTTCACTTTTATTTTTTATCATCTTTTCCTAACTGCTTTTTTGTTTTTTGCAGTGTCGGATTCCAATGAAGTGTATGTTCCGCGATGGAACATACGCCGAGGAACAACCCTTCGTACCCCTGTGGAGTGCGTGGAATGGGCTCGCCACGCTGCTCCCCATGGTGCGTTGGGGGAAGCCATGGCTAGCTACCAGGAGGGTAGGCTAACCAATGAGCTTCGGGTTCTCCAGGCCCGGATGCAGCCGCGCGTCGAGCTGCTTTGTCGTGAAAACGACAAGTTAAAAGCAGCTCGCGCCAAGGAAGTATCTCAAGCGCGGGCTCTTCGGGAGGAGAACCAAAAGTTGGCCGCAGCTGCTGCGGAGAAGGAGAAGGCCTTCAAGGCCCTCGAGGTTGAGGTTCAAGCGCGACTCGAGGCCCGCTCCAAGGCTGCCCAAGCTGTTAACGAACAGCTTCGGCTGGCTAAGGAGACTGCGAGGAACGCAACTGAGAGGGCCACCAAGGCTGAAGCCGTTGCTGAGCCTTTACGCGTGGAGAACGAGGAGCTCAAGGCCAAATTGGAGGCTCTCCAACGTGCTCATGATGCCTTGGCGATGGAGGATGCCAAGAAGCTTCAAGAGATCCTGGACCAGAGGGGCGTGCTTGATCACACCGAGCGGAAGCTTAAGGGCGTTGAAGATGCTGCTGCAAAGGAAGTGCTACTTGCCAACCTTAACAAAAGCGAAGCCGAACGCGCCCGCACCCAAGCTCAAGCCGCCCTCCAAGAAGCTCTGGTTGCCAAGGAATGGCTTCTTCGAGAAGCGTTGCCTCAGGTATGTTTGGCTTTACGTCTTCACGCTTTCCTTTGTACATAGAAAAGGTGTTTTGACACTTGTATATTTTCTTTTGTAGGTTGTGCATCGGGTTTTCTCAGAGACATCCTACGACGATGCTATGAGCGCAGCCCTCAACGCTTCTCACTAGGATGAGGAACGGGCCGGCTTCCTGCTTGGTCTAGGGTTCGTTGAGAAAGGCTTCCCGCCTTCCAACTTCCCTTTGTACAATGTTGATACTGAAGCCATATATGACCAAGCAGTAAATCAATACGCCGCCTTCCCGCATCCAGTGGTGGAGAAGGTGAACCAAGTAGCTGCTGCTGATGATGGGTTAGCTATCCTTAAAGCCTTCCTCGAACCGCCCCGTTCTTCTGATGGAGCGGGTCCAAGTGGAAGCGGCCCTGAAGCTTGATCCTGAAGATCCCTTCCCATTGCTAGGATAGTCTTGTACAGATGTATTTATTTTCTTTTCGTAGGCGGGTAGTTACCCGGCCATTCTTGTAATAATTCGTTTGTGAAATATTAATCTTTTTGCGTATAAGATTGTTATTTCCTTCTTTGGGTTTCTTGCTTTATAAACTTATGACTTGCATACCTAGTTTAAATTAGCAATTTTCCAAGTGTAGAATAAGTTAACCTGTTGAACGTGGTTGATAATGGGTTAAAGTTTTGCTTCCTCTTTCGTGATTGTGCGGGTAGAACCGTCACTTGCACTTAGTAGGATGGCTAAACTTTAACCTTCATCTGACCTGCGTGTAGGTTTTCCTCATCTTTTGAGGATAAGTTAACCTTTGAACGTGGTTGATAAAAGGTGTGAAGTTTTGCTTCCTCTTTCGTGATTGTGCGGGTAGTACCGTCACTTGCACTTAGTAGGATGGCAAAACTTTACCCTTATCTGACCTGCGTGTAGGTCTTCCTTATCCTTTGAGGATAAGTTAACCTTTGAACGTGGTTGATAATAGGTGTGAAGTTTTGCTTCCTCTTTCGTGATTGTGCGGGTAGTACCGTCACTTGCACTTAGTAGGATGACAAAACTTTACCCTTATCTGACCTGCGTGTAGGTCTTCCTTATCCTTTGAGGATAAGTTAACCTTTGAACGTGGTTGATAATAGGTGTGAAGTTTTGCTTCCTCTTTCGTGATTGTGCGGGTAGTACCGTCACTTGCACTTAGTAGGATGGCAAAACTTTACCCTTATCTGACCTGCGTGTAGGTCTTCCTTATCCTTTTAAGAATTTTGTTTTGAACCGTTCGACGCGCGGTTGTCAATAGGTTAGTGTTCAGTTTCCTTTCATGATTCATGCGGATAGACCGGCACTTTCATTTAATGGGATAATTGAACTCTTCCCCTTTAACTGACCTGCGTGAAGGTTTTTTCCTGTTATTGGGTTTGTGCGGGTAGGACCGCCTTCCCACGCAACGACTTCACGTAATGTGAATGCCGTTACCAGTGTTCAGAAAAGTATAAATGTAAAATCATCAGCTTCGATGTTCTAAAGAGAATCATTTCCATTAGAAGTGGCTCTTGGCCTTTTCTTTACAAATTGGAATTGATTTACATGCAAACTGTGTAAATAAGCTCCCTTCCATATTGTTGGGATGGGAGTGCCATCGAGCCGATACGCACCTGGTTCGGGATCTCGTTCTTTACGCAGCATGTAGTCTCGACATTGAAGCTGGAATTTTTATTCGTGTTTTCCCCAGCTGGGGTTCTACACGCACCCGCCTGTTCAGCCTTTATTGCGCCACGAGGTGCGCGAGCGTCCCATCTCTGACAAATGCTTCGACCATGTCTTTTACGTCTATGCATTCTTCAGTGTTGTGGCCTTTTGTCTTGTGAAAGTCACAGTATTTGCTCCGATCAGCATCGTGACGATGTCGGATTATTGGAGGCTTTGGCCACGGGAGCTCTTCAGTGGCGAATATCTCAGTGACGCTTTTGGTGAGTGGGGTCCATCTGGAGTTTCGGTGCGGCTGTACATTATCCTTTCCACCCAATCGATGTTGCAAGCCGGATGAGGTGTCAAAGTTTACCCTTGACTGCCAAATGCCTAGCTTCCGCTTTTTATTTAATCGGGCGGTGAGGACGTTGTCTTCTCTCGTCTTCTGAGTGTAGAGGTTTGTGCTCTGGGGGAGATCTCTACCCAGTTGCTTCTCCGTTTCCGCATAGCGTTTTGCTGCTGTCATGATGGCATCCCATGTGGATGGCATGCCATCTTTACCCTTTAGGGTGCGGATGAGCTCTGGGTCATGCGCGCCCTGGATGAAGGCAGCGCGAACAAGATCTTCGCTGATATTGCCCAAACTTAGCTTCTTTGAGTTGAAGCGAGTGATGAAGTTTGGCAGAGATTCATCTTCTTCTCGTATGCATTTGAGGATTGTCCATTGCTCCTCGGTATACTTCCGTTGCTGGCTGAAGTGTTGGCTAAACTTCTGCTGGAAGTCTGCCCAGTCGTAGATGTGGTTAACCGGTAGACGATCAAACCAAGCTCAAGCAGCCCCAACAAGCGTCATTTGGAACATGTAGCACCACGTGGGTTCCGTCCAATTGCTGACGGTTGCCCCCGCTATGAACCTGTTCAAATGATCGTCTGGATCAGATATACCGTCATATGTGCCTATGTTAGGCATTTGTTTGGCACTCTTTGGGGCGATTGCTTCCGCAATGTCCCTTGCAAACTTGGACGTTCCTGCATTTGCAACGTTTGGTCTGAACGTTTTGGAGAAGTCTCGTGGACTTCCACCTGTGCTTTTTGGTTTGAAGGCTTGTCCAAAATGCCTTTTCGGTTGGGATTCCATTTCCTTACGCTTCCCTTTTGCCCTATGGCGAGGGTTCGCGTCGGAGTCGGATTCCTCCGAGTCATCCTCCCAGTATTCGAATTCGTCGGCCTGTTGTACGGAACGCAAGCGTTCGTTCAACTCGGCCTGGAATTCCTTTTGTCGTGCCTCCGCCCATGCCTTGACTTCATCGAGAGTTTGGCGGGGGAGTCTTCGTTTCTCAACCTGGGTATCAGTGGATCCCAGTAGGCGATCATTTACTGTACTTGCCCCAGCATGAGTAACTGTGGTAGTGTTCGTAAAATTTACTTCACTTGCCCCGGCTTGGGTAACCGGGGTAGTGTTTGTAAAAACTGTGTTACCGGTATTCCCCCCAGTAGCTGGGGTTGTGGTTACCGGAATTTCTCTAACCATCTTTGTAGAAGTTTGAAAAAACTGGAGAAAAATGAAGTTCTAGCTTTATGCACGGATGGCGCCAATGAAGAAACACTAACCGGACCCCGGACAGATTACTGGTAACCTGGGGGTTAGATAGATGTTTCCCACGAGGGGTTAGACCCTTGGAAGATGGTTCTTCTGATAACCTGCAAAACAGACACCGTGAGCTCGTCACTGAGAAGGGGGGGGGGGGGGTTCCTCCTTGTGACTACCTTCCGGCGTGAGAATCAGACTAGATTGCTCTTTAAATATAAAAGTATATTAAGAGATTGCTAGAGCAGATATCAGGTATAATATGATGATAATGTGATAAGATATGATAGGATTAGATGGTCATACCATTTGTGGTATTTATAGCCGAAGGTAGGTTTCCAAGGAGGTATGGCCGGCTGCAACAGTGTTCCTGTTCCACCAACAGTAGCCTACGCACGTGCCCTGCTGGTAGTTGGTGGGTAGGTAGCGGCTGATAGCGACCAGGCCTGCTGTATACTATTCCTTTTCTACCAACTGCCGGCTACGCACGTGGTATGACAATAGTTGGTGAGTAGGCAGCGGCTAATAGTGACATACAGTGTAGGAGCATGCTGCTCGCCATACTGTTGTCCATAAGCTGTCGTATCTTTAGTCAGATCTTTTTCCCATACCTCGTCAGGTACAGTACAGAAGATCTTCCCGTATCGTACGGACTGGCTTATTTGGGCGGGAGTATTCCCCCTCCCGCCCTTATGCGGGATTGTTCCCGGCTTCGCTCATTCCTTCAGGTGACACTGAATGATTGAGAGCTAAGTGCCTTGTGCGTGTAGCCTTGCTGCGCGGGTGGCCTTCCTAATGGCTTGTATCCGAGGCTGCGGGGACAGGCGGAGTCCTTCACCATTGGGAGGCATTTCCTGCGGGACCAGCTTGCGTACTGCGCGTAAGGACGTCACGTCTCTGAGCATGGTTGGTCCTGCGGATCCAGTTGGTTTTTGCGCAGACGTCCCTGTTTAAGGTGAGTCTTGCGGGTCCAACTGGGCTCTGCTGGGACCTACCTCTTCATCAACCGACACGTTTTATAAGATGGCCTCCTGTCATCAAACAACAAGCTTTTATAAATATCTTCATTGTAATTATGGATCGTTGATGATTCCACATATGTATCGGTAGACAGCGTCTGCTTGATGTCAACTAACAAATCCACGCGATCATCCGGCCCTGCATTTACAATTATGAATATCCTTGATGCTAGGTGTACAATACCGTAAGAAGAAGACATTAGATCGATGAATATGTTTCAAACGGCCAAGCGGTTCAGCGTCAGTTTGTCGGAGTTATGGCGGCACCTGCAGGCGTAGAAGTAACACAATAGCTTACAAAGAGAAAGCCGGTACGTATGTAAAGAGAGAAAGAGGTGTGTGGGAATTAGGGTTTATGGATCGCTTTATATATAAATTATAAATGCATTCGAAATTATGATTATCTTTATGTTAATATTAAAATCTAAATTTGATGAAGTTTTATAATTAAATATATAAAATTATTATGAATAATTATCATTGTTATCGATACCTAATAGAGATTAATAACAATAATTATATTACACAGCTATCATGATAAAGATCTTCTGGAACCGGTTAGGTTCGGTTTGAGGACCGGTTAGGTTAGGTTCGGTTTGGAACCGGTTTGAAAGGCCAAAGATGAAGATCTAGTGAAACCGGTTAGATTCGGTTTGAGGACCGGTTCATATAGGAAGCAGTTTTAAACCGTTTTTATTTAAATGCATTTAATGTTTTTGACCATTTTTAGCGGCCATATAGCTGTTGGAAACCGGTTTTGGGCCCATTTAATTTCCCCTAACTAAGTATAAGTAAGTATTGGTTGTTTAGGTTTGATCACAACTCACAACACAGGTCCACAACTCACAGTGACAAACATTTTATATATCTATAATATATATAAACGAAAACCCTAAAATCCTATGTGTCGCGATGTGGTCGCTCCCACCTTTTATGGAAGCCATCAGATTTCTTGATTTTTAAATGGAGGCCTCTCATTGATTTACCCAAATTCATGGGTATGGGTCTTACCAAAACCAGATAGCTCTTAAACGGGTTATAACATCTCATTAAATTAAAAATTAATCTAACCAATTATTTGATATGAAAATCCTATAAAATAGGGATATACTAAAATTTAATATCTAATTTAAAAAAGAAAAATATATTATTTGTAATTAATAAACAATTTTATAGTAAAAAAATATAAGCTGGTCATGGGCCACCAAATCTAGATAGCTTTTAAACGATTTATAACATATCATTTATTTATGAAACCCTTTCATTATCAAACCCTAAGGGTATGTTTGGTTGGAGGTAATGGAATAAAGGGGGAAAGGAATGGAAGAAGTAATGGAATGGACAAGGGAATGAAATGGATCATTCCATTTCTTTGTCTTGTTTGGTTAACCTATGGAAATTAAATGAATTATTACTTTATGTTGTTTGGTATCCTAAAAAATTATGATTGAAATAGAAATAATAAAAACACTCCTATCTCAAAATAATTTTTTTTACAAAAAAAAAATAAAAATCGCAATGGCGATGGTGGTGGTGGTGGTGTTAGCTCCGGTGACGAAAATGGTGGTGGCAATGGCGACGGTGGTGGTGGGGATGGCGGTGGTGGCATTGGTAGTGATGGTGATTGTAGGGTGGCGGTGATTGTCAGGCGGCGGCGGCGGCGGTTACAATGTTTTCGGTAGTTACAGCGACAATGGTGGCGACGACAGTGGCGGTGGTTGCGCTGGTGGTAAGGTGGTGGTGGCGGAGGCGGTGGTGGTGGCGATGGTGGCGGTAAGGTGTCGGTGATGGCGATGGTAGTGATAGTTGCTGTTAGGTGGTGATGGTGTTGTTGAGAAAGTAGGGTGAAGGAGGAATGGAATTAAAAAAAAGAAGGGGGGTAGGAAGGAATGGTTTTGATGGAATGGGATTCCATGTGTAATGGATGATTCCATTCTATTGAGCAACCAAGCACCACTTTTTTCATTCTTACGTAATGAATCACTCCATTCCCCCTATCATTCATGCATACCAAACGCTACCTAAGTATATTATTAACTTTCTTACAATAAAGAAAATTAAAATCCAAAAAATAAATATTAAAAAACGAAAAATGTAAAACAACCATTCTATCAAGCCATCAGATTGCTTTATTTGTAAATGAAGGTTTCTCACGCATTTTACCCGAATTCACAGGTAAACGTCTCACCAAACCCAGATAGCTCTTAAACGGGTTATAACATCTCATTATATTAAAAAATAATCTAATCAAATATTTGATATGAAAATCTTATAAAATAGGAATATACTAAAAATTAATATCCTATTTTGTTTTAAAAAAAGATATTATTTATAATTAAGAAATAATTTTATAATAAATAAAATAAACGGGTAATGGGTATCACCAAACCCTGATAGCTTTTAAACCAGATTATAACATATAATTTATTTGTGAAACAATTTCATCATTAAACCTCAAATATATTAATTATTAACTTTCTTACAATAAATAAAATTAAAATCTAAATATACATATATAAATATTAAAAACGAATAACGTAAAACCTACTTGATACAGGAATAAAATCTCATGTTCCTGTTCATCGATTTGAGGTTCCCATTCTGATGCGTGTACAACTTCTTAACCTCACCCGCTATTTCACATGTCCCACCGCTTCTTCTGGATGTATTATTCTCACTCTCTAGAGTCACCACCGTCATCCTTGGCGGCGCCAGTCGCCGATGTTTTGGAGCTTTTTCTCTACTTCATCCTAATTCGGAACACGGCAACGGTAGACGACGATGTACCGGGTTATTCGGAACCCTCGGTGGCGTCGCGCTGGAGGTGGTTCAGTGCTCAGCTGGGCTGCGTTTGTCTTTGTGGCCTGTGCATTTTCCCTTCTCTAAGCCGCCGTCTGTCGTTGCCAGCTTCCTGTTCGGAACCCTTGGCGGCGTCGGAGTCGTGGTTTCAAACCGTCTGTGAAGGTTGTCTGGTGGTTTAGTGCTCAGGTGGCCGCGATCCATAGGTAATCTATCTTCTATCGGTTATGCTTTGGAAGCCTTGGTGACAGTTACCTTTTATGTGTTGCCGTCAGTTTGATTGATAATGGTTATGATGATGCTAAATTTCATCACCTCGGTTATTAGGGTATATGATAACTCAGTTTTTGGTAATAGATTTGATACTGTGTATGCAATCGGCTTGAAGTAGTTAAGGTTTTAAAAACATAATTGATTAGGGCTTTTAGGGGATTTGTACAGATTCTGCTATTGTGGGTTTCAGTTTCCAATTTCTTATATGCATATAGGACTTTAGTTTGGTTTTTTTTGTAAAACATGTAAAACGTTTGATGTGATGAATGTGATTCATTATATGTGTTTTTGCCTCTGAATTTGAAGGTAATTGAAGGCTATGTTGACTTAACATGAATTGAGTGAAGCTCCAAGATTCTCCGCAGCTTGGCATAGCAATATCGAAGGATGGCAAGTGCAAGATATGTCTTTACTTCTCCACTTTCAACCTCTGTTGAAGCTATTGCGGTGTAATCCTCTTGCTCTGATCATAGACTGGTCTGAGCCTAATTTAGTGAAAGTTTGCTTATTATTTATATTGGATTTTTACTCTTTTGTTGCTTTGGTTACCTGCCAGCTGAATATCCCACATTACCTGATAAATCAAAAGCGATAGGTACGTAAATACAAACTATAAACGGTTAAAGTAGGATGTCACACTGTTGTGTTTGCTTTGACAAACTTTTCTTTACAGGTTTACCTGTCAGAGATAAAAGATAACCCGGATCGGACAAACTGTGTTATATTTCATCTCTAACCGATCAAACTCGGCTATGGTTTGCATTATGTAGATTTGTGGATTTGGTAATATAATATGGAACTCCAAATAACTTTGCAGGGTCAGTGTACAAAGAACAAATGGGCATGTTAGAGATCATGGAGACTAATGGGTTCTTGTAATTTGAGCAAAGTTTCTTGAGTTTTCACAGGTTTGTTGTTCAACAATTTTGTGTATTTGTGTCCTTTTGTTTTTGGGTTGTCAAAATTCTTTGTTGTAAGGGTATAACACTTAGGGGTTTACATGTCCTTAAATCTCATGTCGATATTTGGGTGACCAATAAGCTATGTTAACTTAAAAGTGAAAATGGAGGAAAACATAACTCTACATGTCTGTAACCACAAACCATTTCTCTAAATGCGTCAAACGGATTGGCTGGTAATAACCAAGTTGTTGAATTATAAAAAAAATATAGTTAAAGGGTCATAAACAGGTTAATGGGTCCACCTGTCTAACTTAACAGGTAAACAAGTGAACCAGAACACAACCCGTTTGATTATAGTTATAACCATGCTCATTATTTTAAATGTTTGAAGTGGCTAACTTACACCAAGTATAGCTATAGTTCTATTATTTGTTGTTTCAACTTATATGATTTTTTGTTTATTGAAAGTATTTTTTTCCAATTTATGTACTTTTCTTTATTTTTATATTTAATAATAGAAGCGTGTGACAATCTGTTTGAAATCCCACATCCAAACAATCCCTAAATAAACAATGCTTTCAGTTCACTCTGAGTACTCTTGAGTATCCATTGGAGTATCCATACTCTGAGTTCAGTTCACACGACAAATTGGTTAACTCACAAGTAAGAACCCATTTTAATCTTTTTCGGATTATCCAACATTCCATTTTCTTAAAAATGTGAAAAATGTGACTATTTTAGTTAGCTAACATGTAATTTGCTTTTTTTCAGATTTGGAGTAGAAGACTGAGAGGATATGGAGCATGATATTCTTCAAGCTTTGAAGGCAATATATGATAGTCGTGGTTCATCTCTGTGTGCATTTGTCGTTTTGTCGTTACATGTTATTTATTATTCTTGAACGTTGTAGAAACTTGGTCGTGATTTATAAACACATCCGCTCGCCGCAACGCGCGGGTGAAAAGGCTTGTTTTTATTTAAATGATTAATAACAACAAATATTAAATGTAAAAAATTGATCACTTATATTCTTACACTAGATCTGCCACAAAAACAGTGTGATGCATCTGAATTTGAAGCCTGAAAACATTATGCACATAGACAATAAAACTCCAACCTCTCTCTCTCTCTCTCTCTCTCTCTCTCTCTCTCTCTCTCGCTCACATATATATGTATATATATATATAATGGGGTAACAAACCACAGCGGGGCGTTATAAAGAGGTGCAACAAACCTATGATGATGTGACGGTGATGTAGCATTGTTGAGGGGCTTTAAAGCCCCCTCCATAGTGAACAGCCTAAAGAGACCTCTACTTTAACACTATGTACAATGGTTTAACTAACAAGTGAAAAGTGTATCGCCATGTCAGTGTCACTTAGACATAGATGCTCTCAGCCTCTCACTAATTAACTTTTTTTAAATAAAAAAAAGCATAATGGTTTAACAAGCACAATTGTTATTTAATCTTTAAAAAAAAACGCGAGTTGAATTTGTAGCCGGCCCCACACTATTAAGCCTCTTCTATGTTAATGCTGTAGAGTCCAAAGGGCAACCCCCCCCCCCCTCCTTTTTTGATGCCTGTCTATAAAGGTTTGCAATGATTTGCCACTTCATACTTGGGTGCTGTGGCAAGTGACGCCAAGCCACGACACTTGGTCTAAGGATCATTGACTTCGGAACTCGACGATCTACATATGGTTATTCAATTTTCTTGAGTAGAAACTATTAGAAAAATAAAAATAAATATGACCAAGATATTCTTTCCTATTTATGATAATTCTTGATGGCCTTTCATATTGCTCAAAACCAAAACCGCTGAAGATCAATCAAGGATTTTTTCCAGCCATAAACCACTATTATATTTACTTTTTCAATTCAATACATTCACTATTTATTTTTTCATTCTTACAATTTAATTTTGAAGAAATATACTTTTTCAATATTCTAATTCACAATATGGCATCAAAGCATGGTATACGGTCTTAGGATCACCTGCTCATCTTCTATTTTTTCTTTCAAGCCTTTCAATTTCACAATAGCTACCATGTCCAAAAACTATAAGAATGGCATACTCAAGACTACCACCGACAACTCATCTTCTCAAAACCGTGTGGCGGCTGGATTTGTAGTCAATGGGTCACATGAATCTGGAGGTCTAGGATTTCTGTCCAAAGGGTGGACAAGTCAGAAAAACTGTAACAACGATCACAAGATAAGCAATAAGGAAGGAAGAACAGTTGTGGCCGACGTTGGGAACACAAACAATACTGGTAGTGGCGGCGACCAAACAAGAGGCGGCGGCAACTTTGGTGGAATCGATTTTGCCGACGAAGAGAACGATGGTCTGAGTAGTAATGGAGGTAAAGGATTTGGGAATATATTCTCAGACCCTTCTCTTTTTAATCATATTTTTTTTTGACCCTCAAGTTCTAAAATTATTAGATAAAACCTTTGATAAAAATGTTATTCACAATACTCATTCTGGTCAATATGTGGTAAATGAATTTAAAATTAATTCTTTTTTGGAAAACCATTCTCAATGTTCTATTTTGTTAAAAGATAATAAAAAAAATAAAGATATTATGGATACTAGAATTAAAGAAATAACATTAAAAACTCATGTACATGCTAATATGGTTTAAAATAGTGAACATTTAGACAAATCTTGGATTTTTTATTGTGGTGCTATCGATACCATGATGTTTGACATATCCGACATGGTTTTAAAATCTAAATCCAGAATCGACCACATCAAAACCGTCAATAGGGGGATAGTTCCCGTTAAAGGGGCAAGAACTATTAAAATATCCCCAACTTTAAAACTCTCTAATTGTCTATGTGTTCCGTCTTAATCACATAAATTGTTATCTATTAGTCATGCGACAAAAGAGTTGAATTGCAGAGTCTTAATGCACCCTACATTTTGTATACTACAAGATATCAGGACAGGGGAGATCATTCGTATTATGCGGAAAAAGTGACTCAACAAGGTACTGTGATGCTTGCTTACGGAACTACAGATAGAGAAGCTTGGCTATGGCATAGAAGATTGGGACATCCTTCCACCAGTTATTTACCTTTTTTATTTCCTAAATTATTTCCTTCCAATAGACTATTAAATTGTTAAACTTGTGTTTTAGCTAAAGGTCACATACATACTTTAAACCAAATAACACAAGAGTTAATTTACCTTTTTCCCTTATCCATTCAGATGTATGGGGTCCAGCAAAAGTTGTTAGAGGACAACACTTTCTTTTTTTCGTTCTCTTTGTTGATAATTGCACTCGTATGACATGGATTTATTTTCTAAAACATAAATATGAAGTTTTTGATAAATTTACTATGTTTTATGCTATGATACAAACACAATTTAAAACCAATATCCAAATTCTTCGATCCGATAATGGTGGGGAGTTCATAAACGATTCAATGAAACAATTTTGTCAAACAAAAGGAATAATTCACCAAACGTCTTGCTTACACACTTCCGAACAGAACGACACTGTCGAACGAAAAAAATCGCATTTTATTAGAAATAACTCGAGCACTCCTAATTGAATCTTAAGTACCCAAGTCCTTCTGGCTAGAAGCTCTAGCTACTGCTGTATATCTTATCAATCGACGACCAACAAAAGCCCTTAACCTAAAAACCCCTCTTCAAACTCTTTCTGAATTTACAATACTGCCACCCACCCATACATTACAACCACGAATATTCGGGTGCTCCGTCTTTGTCCACATACCAAAATCAATCGAACCAAACTAGACCCATGTGCTGAAAAATGTGTGTTTGTAGGCTATGATGTCAACCAAAAAGGGTGTCGCTGCTATAATCCAAAAAAATCATCATATATATATTGCCATGAACTTTGACTTCCTAGAAACCGAATTCTTTTATACCTCCCAACATAGTGGTTAGGGGGAGAAAGATTATGACACATTTACAAAATGGGTTTCATCATCCGCATAAGTCAATCACAATACCCAGGACGAGTCACTGACCTCGCAACAATCTGGTGGACCAACCATCAGTGTTACAGACCAAAATCCTCCCATCCTGGCGTCTAAGGTAAGTAATTCTCATGAAGATATAACAGATGAACGATCTTATGAAAATCAAAATTTGATATATATATATATATATATATATATATGAAAATCATGAAAATGAAAATATTGACAACCATAAGATAGAAATAGAACAAACAGTGTAAGAGGAATAAGAAGATCCAATACAAGAAGGTATAAGAGAAGAAGAAAGAACCGAGAAATATATTCTACCACCAAGAGTCAATGGAGGAACCCTGCAAAACGATACTCTCCAGAAAAACAGTCTAAATCCTCTAGGTATCCCATGGCAAATATAACCGAAGGAAACTTATCCAAAGAAGCCAAGGCTTTTACTTGTTCCATTTACAATGAGCAAATTCCAACTTCTATGGAACAAGCTTTGGCATCAAAGAATTGGAAAGATGCAATGGATGTAGAGATGAAGGCATTAATGAAAAACAACACATGGGAGAAGTGTGATCTTCCTCTAGGAAAGAAGCCGGTGGGATGTCGTTGGGTATTTACAATTAAACGCAAACCAGATGGAACTATTGAAAGATATAAAGCAAGGTTAGTGGCTAAAGGCTATACCCAAACATATGGAGTTGACTACTCAGAGACATTCTCCCCAGTAGCCAAGATTAACAAAATCTGAGTCCTTTTTTCAATCGCTGCAAATCAAGGATGGCCACTTCATCAATTTGATGTTAAGAATGCTTTCTTACACGGGAATTAAAAGAAGAGGTTTATATGGATGCTCCACCCGAGTTCACAGAGAACTTCAAGACAAAGGAAGTATGTCAGTTAAAAAGGGCACTATATGGGCTTAAGCAATCACCTCGAGCATGGTTTGGCAAATTTACTCTAGCAATGAAAGGATATGGATTCCAACAAAGCAACTCTGATCATACGTTATTCCTTAAACGCCGCGAGGTAAACTTGTGAATTGTTTGATTATATATGTTGATGACATGATCATTACAGGAAACGACGATGAAGAAATGAAGAAGCTAAAGGCAAATTTGTTCACATAATTCGAAATGAATGACTTAGGAAGACTTAAGTACTTTCTTGGAATTGAGGTAATAAGGTCTAAACAAGGGATCTTCATATGCCAAAAGAAATATGTTCTTGACCTCCTAGCTGAGACAGGGATGATTGATTGCAAACCAGTTGACACTCCAATGATGGCTAACCAAAAACTTTATATGGAAGAAGAAGCAGAATTGGCAGACAAACAAAGATATCAACGCTTGGCAGGCAAATTAATATACCTCTCGCATACTCGCCCTGACATTACATATGCGGTTAGGGTGGTTAGCCAGTTTATGCAGCAACCTCAAGTTTCACACATGGAAGCAGTTTTGAGGATTGTAAGATACCTCAAAGGAACAGCAGGTCACGGGGTTCTCTTTCAACCAAACAAACATTTAAAGGTCTAAGTATTTACATATGCGGATTGGGCAGGAGATAAAGGAGACCGAAGATCAACATCAGGGTACTTTACTTTGGTTGGAGGAAATTTGGTTACATGGAAAAGCAAGAAACGAAAGGTTGTAGCCTTATCCAGCGCCGAAACTGAGTTCCGAGGTATTGCTCGAGGCTTGGACGAAGTTTTATGGATACGCAAACTTTTGACTGAGATTGGGTTTCCTCAAATTGAAGCAAGTATGATCATGTGTGATAATGAAGCTGCAATACAAATTTCCAAAAATCCGGTTCAACACGATCGTACTAAGCATGTTGAGGTTGATAGAAACTTCATCAAAGTGAAACTTGAAACCGGGATCATTAAGCTAACATTCGTTCGATCAAAAGACCAATTAGCTGACATACTGACGAAAGCTGTTAATGGGAAGAATCTTTAATCAGTGTCTTGACAAGTTAAGTATTGAAAATTCCACTACTCAACTTGAGGGAGAGTGTTAGAAAAATAAAAATAAATATGACCAAGATATTCATCATTTCCTATTTATGATAATTCTTGATGGCTTTCATATTGCTCAAGACCAAGACCATTGAAGATCAATCAAGGATTTTTTCCAGCCATAAACCATTATTATATTTCCTTTTTCAATTCATTGTATTTACTATTTATTTTTTCATTCTTTGTCTTTATGTAACAATTCAATTTTGAAGAAATATACTTTTTCAATATTCTAATTCACAATAGAAACCTTGTTTCGTGGAGTGCTAAGAAACAACATATAGTGTCCCGTCAAGTTGTAAATCCAAAATTGAGCTATGACAAACACGGCCATTGAAATTATTTGAATAAATCGTCTTCTTCACGAGCTTCATGTTTTACCTCTAGTTCACCCTACAATTTTATGTGACAATCGCAACACCCTTTTCCTCACACAAAATCCCATTTCACATAAACGTGCCAAACATATTGAACTAGATTATCGTTTCATGCTAGAATTAGTCTCTTTCGAGAAACTTCACCCCCATTTTATTACCGACCAAGCTCCAAGTGGCTGGCATCTTCACAAAATGTCTTCCACGAAGAGTTTGAATCCTTTTGGAATACGCTTTGTCTCGGTCCATCACGACTCACGTGAGGGGGTATTAAACCACCAAATTTCTAATACTTTGTAGTTTCCCATTCTTTAAGTCTGCATGTCATCATATTTCTTGTAGCATTGGTGTTTAAATTGTATTTTTATATATACACATTTCCACGCATTTGTGGAGATCACTGAGTGATCATATTAAATAACTTTGAAATGAAATCTGGCCAGAAGATCAACAAACTACTACAAAATCCGGAGTGCCTAACCAGAATGAAGTCTAGTCGGTTGTGGAACGAGGGACGTACTACGGCAAAATCGATTAGCTGAAGAAGAAAACTATGTGAAGAAACAATAATCAGGATGGACATCAATTGGAGTTATAGCGACATATGGGTAGGGCAAGCCATTAGAAAGAAATATGCCTCTAGATATAATGAAGAGAGAATTTAGTAAAATTTAACTCTATACATATTCTAATTCCAAACCCCCGTCAAGTAGCCTAGCTTCATATTAACATCAAACAAAATAATAAGAATTCTTACTAATTAACTATATAAAAGTAACTTAATTAACCTAAAATATAATACCAAAAGCACTAGTCCTGCAAACCGAACATTGTGGCTTCGTCATTAACCATTTCTTGATGCATTCTTCATGATAACTGTGTTTGCATAATAGTGTTCCAATCATATCTTCCTCTTGATATTCTTTCAAACAAATCACACAACTCTCATCATCTTTTTTCACTTTACCCCGTCTACATGTCGTCACTGCATTTTCTATAGCCTTTGGTTTGTCATTACGAATAGTTTCCCACAATAATACAACCCTTGCAATACTCGTAGCTGAATAATGATTGTATTTGCCGTCAACATAATCCAACTCGTCACCACTCTCACTATGATACAAGTATCTGGCGCTGACTACGGACCCATTATCCGCTGTGAATTGCAACCGGTAAATTTTATATGGAGGCTCCCTATTATCAAATAACAAGCTCTTATAAATAGCTTCATTGTACTCATGGATCGTTGATGATACCATATGTGTATCAGTAGGCACCCTCGGCTTCATGTCAGCTAAAAAATCCACGCGATCATCAGGTCCTGCATTTACGATAATATAAATCCTTGATGGTCGATGGACAATACCGTAAGAAGAAGACATAGACGAATACTGTTGAAACAGGAGTTGAGCTAGGCAGAAGTAAGTAGAATGAAGACGTTAGTTAGTCTTTGTGCGTTACGTACGGAATATGGTCCAAAAACAATCGCAATGTCGAGAGAAAGAGGTGTGTGGCAATTAGGGTTCTTGATGGCTTTATAAAAGCATTCATTTTTTTTTGGAACGAACAACTAAGTAACTAAGTAACGTCGAGTACTCCGTACGCGGCCCCCATTGGCTTAAGGTAGCCCGAGCCGGCCACGAGTCCGGACGGACGGAGCCCCTAGCGGTCCACCCATTGAGGGATTCCACAGATAAAACCCGACCCTCACGCCCGCCAAACGGCACGACAGCAAGGAACCGGTAAAACTGGGTGAGATCAGGACTCGAACCTTAGCAAGCCAGAGTCATCCCTCATATCTCCCATATAAATTGGTGATAGTGATGTTTGAACCCCGTACCTCTCACTAGTAAAGTGAGTGTTTTACCATTAAGCCACATCCAATTTATTATAAAGCATTCATAATATGATCGCTTTATCTTTGTCAAAGATTTTCTCTAAACTTGTATCCACTAACAACATTTTTTTTATATATTTCTCTCTAATATTCTATTTTCTTATAAGTTATTCTATAAATGAAGACAAAAATAAAAAGTATGAGAACGATTTATAGTAAAAAAAATAAATAAAAGAAACCCTTTAAAAAAATTTAAAAGAATTAAATAAAAAATCATAACTTATAATATAATTAAAAAACAAAAAAAGTAAAAGCACTTAAATTTTTCCACCGTCTTCCTCGTTTAAGAAAAAATAAAAAAAATACCCACATATACACACAATGCTGAGAGAAAAAGATCATTGTGTCTTTTTGTTTATTATTGTGTTTTGTGTTCATTTTCGTCATTAATTGTGTCTTTTTTTCTTGACATTGTGTCTTTTTTTCTTTATATTGTGTTATATTACTCAACGGTGTGTTATATTTTGTTCGACTTTGTGTTATATTTTGCGATTTATTGTGTCTTTTTTAGTTATAATTGTGTCTTTTGTTCATTTTCGTCATCGTGTGTTTGTCTCTGCATTGTGTCTTTTCGGCGTGTATTTTTTTTTGGAACGAAAATGACAAGGGAAACATTTTTGTTTTTTTAATTTTTTATGTTTTTTATTTATATTTTGAGTTTTGATTTTTTTAATTAATTTTTTGAAATTTTTGAAAGGATTTTTGTGTGGTCACAAATCCTTCTCAAACTTTTCATTTTTGTCTTCTTTTGTATTTTAACTTTTCCCTTCTTATATTTATCTCTAAAATTTGATATTTTGTAAATGCCAAATATTAAGAGAGCAATCCATTACGTAGCTTGATTTTTTTTTTATAATTGTTTTTACCCAAACCAAGATAACTGATTTTAAACAATAGACTCACAGATTAAGAGACCACCACACCTTTGCTCGATTTTAACAGTAGACACACAATTTCTACTATTTTGTTGATACCTGGACCAACAAATAATGCAGGTATGATGTTGATATAGCTGGATGTACCTTTGCACAAGGAGAATTACGCTTCAAAACAAAACCTAACTTTGTTTTCAGTTGGAAGGCCCAAGACTCAAATGAATGAGCAGGTAAGATATTTGATTATTTAAACGTGTAACTGCAATATCTAATTACAATGATGTTTGTCAAAATAACCCGTTTTGACACTTTCTAGGCCATATTCTTTGTGTTTTATGATTATATTAAGGTTGTCATGCTAATGCGGTTTGCATACTAATAACCAATTGTGAATTTTTTTAATCGAAATTTGGATGCAATCAAGCTTCAGTGAATAATAGGTATGGGGTGTTGAAGCTGGATACAAACTACATACTTGAGGGTCGTTTTGGTTTCTTTTAAGAAGGTATGTTTTCAAGATTTAGGTTCACTGTTTGATATATATTTTTTGTACTATTGTTGCATTTATTCATGTTGCAAAATTGATTCTGGTGTATTTGCTCCTTTAGAAGAGAGATCTCTTTCAAGATTTGACAGTATTATTATACAACTCCTGACTCTATTGCAGGCAAGCCCCACGTTACACGCATTACACTTCCACTTTATGTCATTATGTAACATTTTTAAACTAGAAATTGTTAGAATAAGAGCTAAATTTGTGGATGTACAAGGCAGGGGCTGTTATACATGCTGAAACCTATAAAATTCAATTGTTAAAAAGTTGTATGGCTTTTTCGATATTTTATAGGGTACGAATTAGTAATTACTTGGTTTAATACATTCATTCTGAATATTTTTATTTGTGAAAGGGCTAAAATTAGTATATTACATTAACGGGTCAATTTTCTATCGTCTCGATCAATGAAAAAAATAAACCGGTAACGGGTAAAAAAAACATTTTTTTACGGGTCAAATTAAATAAAGAAATTATGGATCGAAAGTAATGTTTTTGTTAATGGCTCATTGAAGAGGTAGGTCCCAGCAGAGCCCAGTTGGACCCGCAAGACTCACCTTGAACAAGGACGTCTGCGCGGTTGGACCCGCAAGACTCACCTTAAACAGGGACGTCTGCGTGTTGGACCCGCAAGACTCACCTCGAAGAGAGACGTCTGCGCAGTTGAACTCGCAAGACTTACCTTAGAGGGACGTCTGCGCAAAGACCAACTGGATCCGCAGGACCAACCATGCTCAGAGACGTGACGTCCTTACGCGCAGTACGCAAGCTGTTCCCGCAGGAAAAGCCTCCCAATGGTGACGTACTCCGCCTGTTCCCGCAGCTACGGATACTAGCCATCAGGGAAGGCTACCCGCGCAGCAAGGCTACACGCACAAGGCACTTAACTCTCAAATAATTCAGTAATGTCACCTGAAGAGGGAATGAGCAAGCCGGGAACACTCCCGCCCAAAGCCGGGAATACTCCCGCCCAAATGAGCCAGTCCGCACGATACTGGAGGATCTTTCGTACTGTACCTGACGAGGTATGGACAAAAGATCTGACCAAAGCTGCGACAGCTCACTGACATCAGTACAACGAGCAACATGCTCTATTACTTAATGTCACTATCAGCCGCTGCCTACTCACCAACCTGTCGTAGCACGTGCATAGCCTGCAGTTGGTGGAAAAGGAATAGTACACAGCCGGCCTGGTCACTATCAGCCGATGCCTACCCACCAACCACCAGCATGGCATGTGCGTAGCCCACAGTTGGCAGAACAGGAATACTATTCAGCCGGCTGTACCTTCTTGGAAACCTACCTTCGGCTATAAATACTCCAACACCTTGGAATGGTATGATTATCTGATCTTATCTCATTATCTTATCTTCTCTCTAGCTAATTCTCTTAATATACACTTATATTCAAGAGCAATCTAGTCTGATTCTCACGCCGGAGGGTGGTCACAAGGAGGTACCCCCCCCCCCTTCTCAGTGACGAGCTTACGGTGTCTGTTTTGCAGGTCATCTGAAGAACAACCATCTTTGCCGGACCTAACCCCTCGTGGGAAACATCTATTTAACCCCCAGATTATCCGTAATCTGCCCGGGGTCAATTAGTGTTTCTTCATTGGCGCCATCCGTGCATAAAAGCTAGAACTAATTCTCAGTTTTTTTCAAAACTTCTGGAAAGATGGTTAACGTTACTCCGGTCCCAAGGTCAGGGAGTAACCAAGAAACCCCGGTAACCACAACCCCAGCTACTGGGGGGAACACCGGCGAGTACACACGTTTTACGAACACTACCCCGGTTAACCAAGCCGGGGCAAGTGCAGTAAATTTTACGAACACTACCCCGGCTACCCAAGCCGGGGCAAGTGCAGTAAACAATCATCCTCTGGGATTCATTAATACCCAGGCGGAAAGACAACAGACGAGGCTCCCCCGCCAAACACTTGAACAAGTTAAAGCGTGGGCGGAAGCACGCCAGAGGGAATTCCAAGCTGAGTTAGATGAACGCTTACGTTCACTCCAACAGGCTGACGAATTCGGAAGCACTCGACAACAGCTCAACATGAGAAGTGAGTGCGAGTATTCGGACGATGATCGGGAGGAATCCGACACCGACGCAAACCCTCGCCATAGGGCGAAAGGGAAGCGTAAGGAAACGGACTTCCAACCGAGAAGGAATTTTGGAGAAACTTTCAAACCAAAAAACGAGGGTAGAAACCCACGTGACTTCTCCAAAGCTTTTAGACCAACTGTTGCAAATGCGGGAACGTCCAAGTTTGCAAGGGACATTGCGGAAGCAATCGCCCCGAAGAGTGCCAAGCAGATGCCCAACATCGGCACTTATGATGGTATATCCGACCCAGACGATTATTTGAACAGATTCATAGCGGGGGCAACCGTCAGCAACCGGACGGAACCCACGTGGTGTTATATGTTCCAAATGACGCTGGTTGGAGCAGCCAGAGCGTGGTTTGACCGTCTACCGGTCCACCACATCTACGATTGGGCAGACTTCCAACAGAAGTTCAGCCAACACTTCAGTCAACAAAGAAAGTACACTGAAGAGCAATGGACAATCCTCAACTGCATCTGAGAGGAAGATGAGTCTTTGCTAGACTTCATCACTCGCTTCAACTCAAAGAAGCTGAGTCTGGGCGCTATTAGCGAAGATCTTGTTCGCGCTGCTTTCATCCAGGGCGCGAAAGATCCAGAGCTCATCCGCACCTTAACCGGTAAAGACGGCATGCCATCCACATGGGATGCCATCATGACAGCAGCTAAAAGCTTTGCGGAAACGGAAAAGCAACTGGGTAGAGATCTTCCCCAAAGCACAAACCTCTACACCCAGAAAACAAGAGAAAACAACGTCCTTACCGCCCGACTAAACAAAAAGAGGAAGCTAGGTATTTGGCAGTCAAGGGTAAACTTTGACACCTCATCCGGCTCGCATCCTCGGTTAGGCGGAAAGGACAACATGCAGTCGAACCGGAACTCCAGATGGACGCCACTCACCAAAAGCGTCACCGAAATATTCGCCACTGAGAGGCTCCCATGGCCAGAGGCTCCAATTATCCGACAGCGTCCAAACGCTGATCAAAGCAAATTCTGTGACTTCCACAGGACAAGAGGCCACAACACCGAGGAATGCGTAGACTTGAAGGACATCGTCGAAGCATTTGTCAGAGATGGGACGCTCAGGCACCTCGTGGCGTAATGAACGCTGAGCAGGCTAATGCGTGTTGAACCCGAGGTGGGAAAAACACGAATGAAGCTGCAGCTTCAATGTTGGAGACTGCATACTGCGTAAACAACGAGATGTCGAACCAAGTGCATATCGGCTCGAAAGGCTCGATGACACTCCCATCCCAAGAACATGGAAGGGAGCTCAATTACACAGTCTGCATGTAGATCAATTCCAAACTTGTAAAAGAAAAGGCCCAGAGCCACTTCTAATGGAAATGATTATCCTTATCACATTGACGCTGATAATCTTACATTTATACTTATGAACTTTCCACACTGATATGCCGGTCTTCACCGCATACATAAGTGGGGAACTAAGTCGTTGCGTGTGGAAGGCGGCAAAACCCGCATAAACACAAAAAACGGCCAACCTTCACGCAGGTCAGTTATAGGTAAAGTTGGGTTATCCCACTAAATGAAAGTGCCGGTCCTACCCGCACAAATCATGATAGAGGAAACCGAACTAACCTATTGACAACCGCGCGTCGAACGGTTAATTTATTCAAAACACTGATATGCCGGTTTTCACCGCATAAATAAGTGTGAAGAAATCGTTGCGTGTGGAAGGCGGCAAAACCCGCATAAACACAAAAAACGGCAAACCTTCACGCAGGTCA
>NW_027499873.1:0-88098 GCF_021521415.1 Bidens hawaiensis | reverse complement strand
TATGTGTAGCAGTGCTGTATTATATGCAAAAAATAAAAATAAAAGTCGATGTAGTGCACATATACATTAGTGTTGCATCACACATACGTACTAATGTGTTTTCGATGTGCACATAAGTCTTATATCGCATATATACAATAGTGTGTATCAAATATGTGCAATAGTGTTATATTTTATGCAATACAACACTCTTGCATATATACAACACACTTTATTGCACGTATGCACTACACCGACGAGCTTAACACCGAGGTTTTTTTTTTGGGAACAATATCAATATATAAGAATAATGGAAAAAAAGAAACCACGTAAAAGTTCTTTTAAAAAAGTTAAAAATAATTATTTAAGAGTTTTTAAGTTTTATTTTTTAAAAAGAGTTTTTATTTGATCCCATATATAGAGGCATGTTATGATACAAAGGGTACTTAACAACGCACAAAACATACAAAGTCTTAAATATCAGTTGGTTAATCATCGACACATTAAATAGACTCACCAAAACCTAACATATCCCCGAGGCAAATTTGATCTAACGAATGCCACATAAGTACTCATAAAATCGATCGAATAGAACCATCAATTAAGAAACATATTGAATATTTAAGAATTAAGACCTATTAGAGCCACTCTATTAGTGGCTAATATAATACATGTATTAATTGGTACTTTGGGTAAAGTTTAAAATATAAAGGAAGATAAAAATAAGAACTGTGAGAAAGATTTATGGCCACACAAAAAGTCACTGAAAATCATAACTCAAAATATAAATAAAAAACAAAAAAAATAAAAAACCAAAATTTTTCCCCAGTCATCCCCCCCCCCCCAAATAATAAAAAACGAACGAAAATACACAACGCCAAAAATGAACAAACAACACAATGATAAACAAAAAAAGACACAATATATCGCAAAATATAACATAATGCTGAACAAAATATGACACAATGTTGATTAATATAATACAATATTAAGAAAAAAAAAACACACAATCAATAATGAAAATATACAAAACACAATGATGATAAACAATAAGATACAATGATCTTTTTCATTCAATATTGTGTCTTTTTCGATTTTCTTTTGAGAATGAGGAAAACGGTGGAAACATTTTTGTATTTTTACATTTTTCGTTTTTGTATTAAAATTTGAGTTATGATTTTTTTAAATTATTTTTTCATAATTTTTTTGTGGGGTTTTTTTTGTTGCTACAAATCCTTCTTATCATTCTCATTTTTGCCCGTTTGTAAAATAACTTGCCCTTGGTACTAATATATATAGTTTAATGGTTTTTGTGATGGCGTATTCACTCTACATGCCATTTTTATTGATTAAACCGTCGAATACATTTGACGTGGGAGTATCCATGGGTTTCCATGTGATGTGCTCATTTAGTGGTCCTTATGATCTAAGAATTGGTTTGGCAACAAGATTGGATTGGCAGTGCGCCGCTGTGGGCAAAAGAAAAGATGGAGATAGCGATGAGAAGCTTAAGAAAAAGATAAGATTTATTATTATCTCTCATTTGTTAATCTATCTTTTATAATTTTGTGTTTATCTTGTTTCTTAATTTATTTATTTTTGTTTTTATCTTGTTTCTTAATTTATTCTTTTTTGTTTAGTATAAATTAGGGTTTCCACATTATTTAGTTAGTTGATTGTGTAACTGATTAACTTGTAAGCTTTATAGGCTTATAGCTTGTTACTCGTAGTTATATGAAATTTCGTAAATAGTTCACTTATAGTCAATTCCTGTATTTTATTTGAAATTGTAATAAAAGTTATTATTTTGGCTCCATGGGAAAAGTAATTCACATTTGGCTATTAATAAAATAATCATTTCTTACATTGGGACCGGTTTTCCATTACATAGATCAATGTTGGAATGACTTATGAGAAGCATGCATTTGTTTCAAAATATTAATACTAATATGATGGCATGAGATGCATATGATTGTGCTTTGGCTCGATTTGTCCCCTCGAATATTATTGTAATAATATGATTAAGAAATAAGAACTGATAAAGTGTCACGGGGTAGACTTTGGAATCATTAACATCACCTCTAATTTTATCTAGTGTGCGTTAATTGTCACAACTTAATTTACACTTTTATTATTATATGCTTATTTTCATTCATAAATCATATGGTATTGCCAAGTTTACATCAACCAGTTGGACCTTTTGGTCTAATGGTATGTGTGGGATGATTAAGGTTTGAGATATTTGAGATGAGGTTCAAAATCTGACTTAAAGGGTTTTTCTCACACCAATAAGTTTCCTATTTGATGGGGTACTAATTGCAGGGGGGCCTGGGTGGTCGATGGCCACATGCCCGACACCCCGCTAGGCCTGAATTTTTTTTAATTTATATGTATTTTTATTAAAACAATATGCATATTTAGTGTGTAAACTCAATTGCATAGAAATTAGCTTGGTCTAATGGTAAAGATGTATTACTCCCAATCAAAAGGTTATGGGTTCTAGTCTCATTTGAGACATGCTTAACCTTATTTTTATACAAAAGTTTTTTACACGGCCTAAATTATAAACATGAAAGCCTATATCAAAATTAAATTGTTTAAACCCAACACAAAATACTTCTTTTATTTAAGGCCCAAAAAAATTTTCGCCTTCGGCCCAAAATTTCTTTTGCTTTCTCGGAGCCGGGCCTGACTAATTGAGTCAGACTTGAAGCGTCAAAATCAGTATAAACAGTTGAAATCCCATCTTAAGAAGGCTTATTTAAATATATGGGGGTGGTTCCAAACACTATTAAAAAAAAAGGTTTGCATCGACTTTATTTTACTAGCCACTTGCCGACATGACTAGGGGTGTTCACGGTCCAGTTTTGATGGTTTTTGGGTCAAACCGTAAGCCAAACCGCTAGCACGGTTTTTGCTAATCAAAAACCGAAGCCAAACCGTTGAAAATAAAAACCAAACCGAACCGAACCGTTACTAACGGTTTGGCTCCGACCGGTTTCACGGTTTAGGCATTAACATGCTATTGTCAAAAACTTAAACTCTAATTCAAAAGTTCAGATTTCAAGCTGTCCAAAAATAAAATAACCAAAATGCAAGTTCCTCATAATTAATCATATTGTTTAGAATTTAAGCCTAGAACATGACAGGATACTGGACTTTTAGTAAAGTTGAGCTAAATTACACACTAGCATCTTATAGTGGGCTAAGAGAAGAAGCCCAATTTTTAAAACATATGATATATTATAAATAATTATATAAATCTGATATCAAAAAATAAAATTTATATATAAATAAATCCTACGGTCCGGTCCGGTTTTTTACGGCCGGTTTTCAATAAAAACCGCAAACCAAACCGTTCATTACGGTTTGAAAATTTTGAAGCCGACCGACCGAATGTAAAAAAAACCGACCGCAAAACCAAACCGATGACTGGCTTGGGTGGTTTCGCGGTTTTAAACCGATTGCTGAACACCCCTAAACATGACTGCACATCACTAGCTTAAAATGGTAAACGTAGAAATAAAACATGACTTAAAATGAAACAATTTGCTATATTTAGAAAGAAAGTTATGTAAATGGCAGTCATATTCTAAGGTTGGCCCATTCAGATTTAAGTCCCTCTAGAACTAGAACTCTTGCAAAAGCATATCTCCCTGTTACTTTCTCATACCGTTAGCAAACCATAATCTTACATACATATTCGACTACTACAAAACAATTATACGAGACCGTATAAGACCTCTAAAACGATTGTAAATGTCCATCCATGACCTTCAAAACGGTGACAAATGCTCATTCGCACCAGTTTTGATGGTAGCTTAATGTCACGGACCAAATATTTGAAGATCGAGATGCTTAATTTGTTTTGAAACGCTTGGGTTTGTTGGCTCGTCCCGGACTTCATTGGGCACGGCCTCAATGGAAAGGAAGGCGTACATGCCTAGTCATGCTTGCATGACGAACGCATTGCTGGTTGCGAGCTGTTGCCGTTGGCCTGATGAGTCCAAGGCAGGACGAAACCAGCAGACCCTGATCTTGAGCGAACCGATTGGCTGGCCTTCGGGCGCCACACGGAGTCTGAGTGATAACTTCGTGACAAGTGGTATCAGAGCAGGTCGAACCTTGGATTCGTTGGAACGTGTGCACTCAACCAAAAGAGCTTAAAAATGTTGAGGATGAGTTAAGCAATGGTGGTGGGAGAAGATCGAATGGTCTTTGTATGTCGCGAGTATGGGATCGTGAGCGCCGCCTTGGTCCAGTGAAGTGAAGACCACCTTGTTCGTGTTAAAAGTTTTACAGTGTAGCAAAGCCGTAACCTGTTTTGAAGTCTGCTAACTTGGTGAACGTCGGCGTCACATAATCCGGCGATATAATTAACTGACACGGCTAACTCACATTTTGGCTGAACTATTGGGTATCCCATTTATCAGAGTGAATCATTCTCAAAACGCATGGCTTCGGCTTGTGAGCTGGTATGGGACGGCGAGCTTGCCCTTCAGACATGCATGGCATAAGGGAAGACCACAAGGTCTAAGTCTTGCACGTCGGTATGGGACGACATGTACGTGCATGCATGAGGACGTGCATGGTTATGGTGGTGGGAGAGTGTCACAGACAAAATATTTGAAGATCGAGATGCTTAATTTGTGTTGAAACGCTTGGATTTGTTGGCTCGTCCCGGACTTCATTGGGCACGGCCTCAGTGGGAAGAAAGGCGTACATGCCTAGTCGTGCTTGCATGACGAACGCATCGCTGGTTGCGAGCTGTCGCCGTTCGCTTGATGAGTCCAAGGCAGGACGAAACTAGCAGACCCTGATCATTAGTGGACCGATTGGCTGGCCTTCGGACGCCACATGGAGTTTGAGGGATGACTCCGTGACATTAAGCTCCCGCCATAACTTATATTTTGCTATAGAAATACTTTTCAACCTTATTAAGCGATGAAATTTTTCGTCTCAAACTCGCATATAGCAACTGATATTAGCGATCGTAAACCAGAAACTAGTGACCAAAGTTAGTGAGATTTAGCTGCCAGAGTTCTTTGTTTTTAAATTTTAGTATATTTCATTAATAAAAAACAGTGTTCACATAATGGAAATAGAAGGCAAACGGACATGTTTTAAATTTACAAATGTTTTGTCGTTAAAAAGATGTGCAAAATTAAAAAAAAAATTTCTAGTTTTTCATTAATGATAAATATCAATTGACCAGAATTAATTCTATTTTTTTTTGTATATACACTAATATCAAATACACATATTGGATTTTAATAATTCTGACTTTAACCTATTGGCTGACGTTAAGCCCCACTTCATAAATAATTTCTGGCAATCTCTGCTTTCAACTTATTTTCCTCCTACAAACCCAAACTAACCGAACACTAACCCTGTTAATTTTTTGCTAACATGGACTGCTTGTTAGGCAAAAATGCTTACATGGACTGCTTATGTGTCAAATATATAGATACACACACATAATATATATATATATAAGGGTTCAAATAAGAATATAACCTATGGTAAAAGAATAATTCTAGGAAACTATGTCATTTGAAAGAGTAATTCTAGGAAAATATGTTGGTTTTTGATAAATTTAAATCTCAACCATTGATTAACATGATCCAATGGCTATGATTTGTTCTTACTCTTTCTAGAAAATTATCTCTTTTTATTTTAACCCACCCCTATATATATATATTTATATATATGATAAGGTTAAAATACAAAGGATATCAAAAATGAGAGAGGTGAGAAGAAATTTAATCCATTGATCTTAACTTTGAAGATAAATTTAAAAGGAAAAAAATTGATGGGAATGATATAAAAGTAATAACCCACTTTTGTTAATTATCTCTATCCACATGCAAAACATATGCCAATTCTTTAATTATTTTAAAACGTTCATCACTTTTTTTATACAACATTATTTAAAAAAAAAATTCACCTCAATAACAGGAGTTTTTTTATCTTTAATATGAGTATCATATTGTTATATAAAAAAATTAGTGGGCTTTTTATATAGGAAAACTGTAAAATAGTCCAAACTATTGACCACTGGTCAATAATAATCCCAACTAACAATGTGACCACTGATAATCTCAACTTTGAATTTTGTTGCTCATAACAATCCTAGCCTAACAAACTATTAACTCAGTTAGATTTGTTCTTCTAAGTCAGTATGTAACCAAATTACCCTAAAAAAAAGAACCCACTGCCTTAACATCATCTTCTTCGACCTGAATCCACCGAAAAATCAAATCCCGGTAACAACTACCGGAACCTGCAACTCGGTTAAATTAACACATAAGCACATGCTAACTCACCAACAACGATCTATTAAACCAAGCATGAACAACAACACCCCGAAATTGAAAAAAAAAAACACCCTGATCGAATCATAAGAAGAACCTTTTCAATGCAAATAAATAATATTTCAGGGGCATGGACGAGCAGTGAGAGTTATCGTTTGCATGATTTGAAGCCCTAGCCCCAAATTAGCTTAGACCTGGTCTCCTGAAACGATGTTGAAGACCGTCATATCCCGACTAATCGCTGTGGCCGAAAGATCTGAAACTCGCCTGCGCAACCGGTCAAGCACCTCCTCGCCGGAAAAACGCAAGGCATACTAGGGGCGAGGGTTTGACTATGATCGAGATTCGAGATGGCGATTCTTGGGAAACGGGTAGAGAATGATGAAGAATTCGGGTATGTGGTGAATGGCCGTCAGAGTGGGTTTACCGTGATCGCCTGAGTGAGGTTGTCACCGGTGATGAAAGGGTCGATGGTGATGGTTGTCTTTATTTTTTTATTTTCATTTTTAATGAGGGACATTTTTGTATTTTCATAATTTCACACAAACTTGAAAAAATTATAACTAACAAAGTTAATGATTTATCAGACAAGGATTATTATGAGCAACAAAATTCAAAGTTGGGATTATCACCGGTCACATTATTAGTTGGGATTATTATTGACCAATTGTCAATAGTTTGGATTATTTAAATCCAATTTTCCTTTTATATATTGTGTTATTGATTGTTCATTGTGTTATAGATTTTGTTCATTATGTTTTTCAATTGGTATTCATATTTATAACAATTAAAACAAAGATTACGTCATTGTGTCTTTTTGTTCGTCATTGCGTCTTTGTGCTCATTTTTATTTGTCTTTCTACTTATCATTTTGTTTTAGTAATTGTGTAATACGCTCACTGTCTTTTGTTCAGGATTGCCATGTGGCATTCAATTCTTTTGAGAAAAAGAGTATTACGTTCATGCCATTTTGTAATATATAGTTTCCATTGTGTTTTACGTTTCAAGTTATTGTGTTATATGTATTCACCATTGAGTTTTATGTTTTAGGTTATTGTGTAATATGTATTCATCATTGTGTTTTATGTATTGTATAATTTGTAGTATTTTATCATTATATTTACATATTATTACACAACGATACTATTAGTATTAAAAAAAAAACACAATAATGATTTGAAAGACACAATGACAAACAAAAATACACAATGACATAATTTTTATTTTTATATAGCAAATTTATACTCAAATATATTAAAGAAAAAAAACGCTTGTTATTATGGTGATTCTTTTATAAAAAAAATATATCATATGAAAAAGTTATAGAAGTTTTAAAATGATGAGAGAAATTGACATATGACTTGTATGTGGAGTGAGGAAATATGTACTATTAATTTTATACCCCTTTCTCTTTGTCAATTAATTATGGTTTCTCACACTTCTTATTTTTGTTGGTCTTTTTAGAGTAACTTAACCATATATGGAAGGGATAATTTGAGAACCTTGTTGAGCTTTAAGAACTTTAGAACTTCATTCTTGACCACACATTTAATTAAATAGATTAGATTATGTGGTTGAGATTAAATGTGATTAAACAATTAAAGTATGAGAGCAAATAAAGATGTATAGTGATTAAATAATTTAAATGTCCGTTACACCTATGAAAAAAGTTGACTCGGTGCTTAAAAAATTTTGCAATTTTTTTTACGTATATGTAATTTACATATATTATGTATGTGTAAAAAAATTCAAAATAATAATAATAATAATTGTTACGTTGAGTTCTTTCGAGTTCTTAAAACTCAAAGTGGTTCTTAAAAGAAATCTCCTATTTATATATATATATATATATATATATATATATATATAGAGAGAGAGAGAGAGAGAGTGAGAGATCAGGGATAATTTGAAAACCATGTTAACATTTAAGAACTTTAAGAACCTCATTCTTAACCACGTGTTTAATTAAATATGTTAAATTATGTGATTGAGATTAAATCTAATTAAAAAATTAAGGAGGGGAGAGAATAAAGATGTTTAATGATTACAATAATTTAATCGTCTGTTACACCTATGTAAATAGTTGATTCGGTGCTTATTGTCACACCCCGACTTAGGGCTTGGGTGCGACGCCAGTTAGTTGGTATCCGGTTTTGAAAATATATCAGAGTTGCGGGTTATTAGCGGAAGTCTTTAAAATTTTATTTATAAAATGTCGGGCCAGAATACCCATTTGATATTTCAAATACTTGTCTTTTGAAAATATAATTTATTAATAATATTCTGAATAAAATATCTGAGCCATCAGATCACCTCTAATGACTATGTCTCCAATCTTCTATCTGTCTTGCCTGTCAGTTCTATCATTTTTCAGTTTCCCTGAAATGTGAGGGAAAAATACGTCAGCACACAGCCGGTGAATGACGCTGACTCAATAATACCAGTGTGTAAATAATAACAATACCTTTGTGACAATACTCATTAGGCACCCAACTCAATTGGGTTACAATTACCCTAAGTACATGTACAATTAATCATATACACAATATCATTTCTCTGATCAGTCCTGTAGACTACCAGAGGCGTGTTTGATGATATGCATGGCCTCGGGGAAATCCGAGTCACCATGTATGTATGGATCCAGACACATGTATACTCTTAATTTGAGTATGCCCGTTTCTCATTATTGTAACACAAAGTTTTAAGGATTCGTAAATACCATGCAAACAGTTCAGACTCTAAAAGAGTTATAGAAGTTTAGGGCGTATTCACCTTATATGATTGTAATCAGTTTCTGACACTGATTCCTGTATATTGATTAGTTTCGGATACTGACCCCTGTCTGTAAATCAGTTTCTGTTATTGATTCCTGTTTCTGTTTTCAGCTTTCAGATTGATTGATTAGCTATTATCTCGAACCTCGTACGGGTATTCGGAGTTAGTTATCTACAACTGATCGAGCGGTACTTCTACTCTATATCGCGTACTACACCATAAACCGTCAGAGCTTCGGAGCTTGGTACGATTCACGAGATCTGGCACGATTCCCGAGACTAAGTATGTGTGAAAATGTGTGTGTTAGAGGTGTGGAATGAAATGTCGTGACCACTCCCTTTTATAGCCAAATTTGGGATCCATCGCGTAGTGCGATGGCCCTTAGCTCAGGGCATCGCGTAGTGTGACGCCGCAACGCCGAGATACTGCCACGTATTGACACGTGGCCGGACACGTGGCACCGGTTGCTTAAGGGGGTCATCGCGTAGCGCGATGCCCCTTGAATCCCTGGTCATCGCGCAGCGCGGCGCCCCCTTTTTTCTGATTTCTGGGGAAGAGCATCGCGTAGCGCGATGATGCTGTTCCTGGGCTCATCGCGTAGCGCGATGGGTCCTGGAATCAGATTTTTCACTTTTGGTCCTTTGTCTTTGATAACTTGCCATTTCTTGGTCATATTTCCATCTTCCAAAAATACTAAAGCGGCCCTTATGCGGCTTGGGGCGATGCGAGCGTGCGAAGTGCCAAGTGCGCCATCAAAACGCCCATCGCCCGAGTCCGAGTCCAAGTTCGAGTCCGTGTCCATGCGCGTGCCCGTCGGGTGCTTCGCACCCTCCGTTAGGACTATGGAGAGTGGTTAGTCACATTAAAACATTTATATGGAAACTTACTTCCTTATAAAGAACTTCCATCTCTTTGTTTGTTTCCATGTGGGATGAAAGTATCTTTTCCTTATTTATACCCATGTAAAATGCTTCCACTTTCTTCCATCTTTCCATGCGGGGTGGATTTTTCTTATTTCCTTAACATAAGAATGCTTTGTTTTTCTTTATCTAATTCTTCCCCTTTCTTGCCTTTGAAATTATTTTTAATCCTTCAACTTTCAAAGTTGACATATTTGATCCAAAATAATATGGGTTTTTCCTAGATGTGACACTTAAAAATGTTGTAATTTTTCTACGCGCATGTAACCTACGTATATTACATATATGTATAAAAAATTAAAAAAAATGTTATGTTGAGTTCTTTCGAGTCCTTGAACTCAAAGTGGTTTTCAAAAGAAATCAAATATATATATAGGCTTAAGTTCATGAGAGAAATAAAATTACTGTGAGAAATGAATATGAACCACTAGTTTTATTTTATGTTTTAAATGTTTAAAAATAAATGAAGAAAATGTAAATGCAACAATAAATGCATTCTCTCTCTTCAATTAATACAACTAATATAACCATAATAAATTCTTCTCTTTTCAATTAATACAACTAATATAACCAAAATAACTTCTCTCTAATTAATAAATATCAAAATATAATATTTTTTTTTTCAATTGATATACTTAGAAAAATTATTGTTATAAATAATAATAAAAAAATATCATACAAATGTGTTCATTAAATATAAACAATAAATATACAACATACACAAAATTATATAGTGTATCATCCCGAAATTTCCAAAATAATATTAATTGTATTACTTAATAATAGAGGGAAAGTTTACTCGGGTTATCGGGAAATAAATAAATAGAGTAGGAGTTGGTATGGGTCGGGCTAGTGTTGGGTAATGGATATGGGTTATGGACTTGGGTTATGAAAGAAGGAAGGAGAGTCCATGGGCTTAAGCCCATGATCCCTAAATATAAATACCATTAACCACCATTTAATCCTCATTCTCACATATTCCATACACCACCAAAACACACACAACCCGAACCAAGATCCGAAGGTGAAAACCCGAGCTTGTTGGTGCTGGAACGTCGTGACGGACCAAAACAACATCAAGGCTTAACCGGGTTCGTAGTTCAACTCGTTCAAGGTACGTTTATAGTTGGAAATCGTTCGTATAGGTTCGGTTTGATTTGGGAAGTCATAGATCTGTGTTAGTTTGTTATAAACGAACCTAAAGCAACAAATATTACTGGAATTGATTAGCGTTTGATAGGTTAATTGTTAACCCAAAAGAACCCGTAACCTATATGCCTAAATCGCACCCCTTAAACATCGATGTTAGGCCGATTTGATGGTTGGGGTTTGTAGGCGCTGGTCAGACGATTACGTGGATACCTGAATCGAGTTATTTGATTAAGAAACGAAGATGATTAAGGACGAACAGTAGCTGCAGCCGACAACTTCGCCTGCAAGCTAAGTTCGCCTGATGAACTTCGCCTGCAAGCTAAGTTCGCCCGATGACAACTTCGCCTAAAAAGCTAAGTTCGCCTGATGACAACTTCGCCTAAAAGCTAAGTTCGCCTGATGACAACTTCGCCTAAAGCTAAGTTCGCCTAAGGGTTAACTTTGCCTGAAGCTAAGTTCGCTTAAGGGTTAACTTCGCCTGAAGCTAAGTTCGCCTAAGGTTTAACTTCGCCCAAAGCTAAGTTCGCCTAAGGTTTAACTTCGCCTAAAGTCGAGTTCGATTAGAAAATAAATTATAAGCGATAAGTAAAAGTAAGCTAATACTAGGCCACCAGATTAGATCAGGCGAGTATTGATACGTGTAACTTATACAGTCAGCCGAGCTCAGTTAAAGAAGGGATTTACAACTATCGGAGGAAGAAGCAGAGTTCATGTGAGTTTCTAGCCCCATTTATGTGTTATGTTTTCGGGGCTGTGTGCATACTCGATATGTTGTTAATACATTTATCCTAAGTGATAAGTGTATGCCATATGTGATATATGTGATGGATATGAATGATTGCTTGTCGGTACGCGAACGATCTTCGGATATTGCGCGTACTGTCAGGTTAAAAATAAAGGTACGAATATTATATATCGAAAATGTATGAACATTACAAATGAATACTTGTCGGGGCGTGAACGATCTTCGGATATTGCACGTATCGACAAGGGGTATGGTAGTTAAATGAATGATGTAAAGAACGCCTAGAGTGTTCTTATGCCATAATGTAATTATTGTATATGTGAAGTATGTGTATACAGGTACACGAATGGTATGTGAGTTCTACGTTCGACATGGTAAGTTAGGATGGAAAATCCCGCTAGCTTCTGTCGGACATAGACTCGGCTGGTGATGGCGTAGTTAAGGACTGCGGGTCTTATACGTAACGTAGATGATAGATGTAAACGTAGATAGGGACGGTGGGCCTTATACGTGTTACAGATAATAGACGACAACGTTGTTAAGGACTGCGGACCTTATACATGTTATAGATAGGCATCAGCATAGGAAAGGACTGTGGACCTTATACGTGCTGTATTTGTAGCATAGGGGAGGATTGCGGACCTCGTACGTGCTATGAATTAGGTTGCAGCATAGGAAAGGACTGTGGACCTTATACGTGCTGTATTTGTAGCATAGGGGAGGATTGCGGACCTCGTACGTGCTATGAATTAGGTTGCAACATAGGGAAGGACTGTGGACCTTGTACGTGTTGTGGATGTAGGATGGTATAGGAAAGGACTGCGGACCTTGCACGTGCCTTGAATGGTGAACATAGGTAAGGACTGCGGACCTTTTACGTGTTCACGACCTTGAGTACAGGTATAGACGGCGGACTATGAACGTACTCTCGGTGGACTGAGGTTAGGGATTGTAGATATGTATGTATGGTAGTAAGTATGTATGTAGAACAGAAGGGTAACTAGTTAAGTATGGATATGTATCTTCGGATATATATGTATGTGTATGTATTGTATGGCGTCCGATTAACTAGAACTCACTCAGCGTAGCTGACTTTTAGTATGCACGCAGGTGATCAGACCAAAGGACTAGCATGAGGATGGCACATGGCATGGATTGAACGGCTGGCATCTTAAGATGGAAGAAAAGATGTTTTAAATATAATGATTTGTTTTATAATATCAAAGAAGAGATTGAATGTTTTGTAACGAATGCTTCAAGTAAACGTTTCCGCGAAAGTTTTAATGAACTCTGATTTGTAAGAACTGTGTTTATGATTAAATCCGACGCTAAAGTAAGGCTACCGGGTTCGGGGCCTTACATATAACCTACACTTGTTTTGGGCAATAAAAACGTACAGCATACAAAAAGTATACAACTTACATATGTAATTCGACATCAACAATTATATAAACTAGAAAAAGATACACATATCCTCTACGTGTGTAGGTTATATGTTTTTCATGTATAGGTAATATGTTTTCTTATTCTTACAACAAGTGTATGTTACATGTTTTTGTGTAGGTTGTATATTTTTTATTGAAATTTAATGCTAACATATGTAAGATAGTTTTTGTATTATTCATCACAATGTACCTATCTGTTGATGGATATTGATATATTGAGTTGGAAGAAATTGGTTTTAGATAGAAAAAATATTTAATGTATGAATAAATTGTATTTAAATGTGTAGGATAAAATTTTCGAGTGTAGGTTATATGTTTTTCGTGTGTAGGTTATACGTTTTCGTGTCCGTGTGTAGTTTATTAATGCTGAATTTTGTGTGTTGGCTATATGTTTTTCGTGTGTAGGTTATATGTTTTCTTATTCTTAGAACAAGTGTAGGTTATATGTTTTTGTGTAGGTTGTGTATTTTTTTGTTGATATTTAATGTAAACAAGTGTAAGATAATTTTTGGACTATCCATCACAATGTAAATACTTGTTGATGGATATTAATATATTGAGTTGGAAAAAATTGGTTTTGGATTAAAAGAAATTTTAATGTATGAATAAATTGTGCTTGTGTAGGATAAAAATTCAAAAGAGAAAAAAATAAGTTATAAAAATAAATGAATTCTTAATATTTTTCAATTATAATAATTTGATTAGTTATATTAATTAAATAGATAACTATTATATTTATTAGTTATATTAATTGAAGAGAGAGAATGCATTAATACTTTCCTCATTTATCTTTAAGCATTTAAAACCTAAATTAAAATTAGTGGCCCGTATTCATTTTTCACAGTAATTTCATTTATCTCCTAAACCATCCCATATATATATATATATATGATTAGTATCGTTATAGAACTCTTAAATTATTTAAGAACTTGAAAGAACTCTTAATAACTAGTGTTTTTTATAAAAAAAATTTTGTATGTTAATACTATTTGAATGTAGTTTTATCACTTTTTATATCTAAAAAAATATTTGGTTGTCATGAGTTCGTAGAAGTTCTTAACTAACTTTTTTAAAGTTATGAAATGATACTAACCTATACGACTATATATATAAACCACATTCTTCTACCACCACCCACCTCCTCCACCACCACCGGCCACCATCTTCGATTTCTGACACCCTAATCACAGTCGTCGCAGTTACATGTATCCCTCGACACCACCACTGTTCTATATTACCCCACCCCTAACCTCCGGAGGCAACCACTACCACCACTACTAATCAACAGCAACCTCACCACACATCGAACTACCACTGCTAATCGGTTGAATCCTATCTCAATTTTGACCGCCAACTTCAATTTTTGACTCCGTTATTTCAAACTAGAGCAAAACTGAAACAAAATTGAACCGAAATTGATAGTGGGTGGTTTTATTATAACATAATTATAGTCATCTGCATCTTCATCTTCCCAAATCATACCTTAAAATCAAAAGGTCAATTTTGATTTTACTTGGGCGACGAGAAAGAAAGTGACGGGAAGAAAAATTAGAAAGGGGGTTTGTGAGGGTGGAGGCGATGACTTTGTGTGCTCAGATCCACGGTGTTGCTGCCAAAGACTGGGAAAGAAGAAAAGATGAAGGGGTCATGGAATAAGGGTGGTGGGGGAGGTAGGTGCTGTGGTGGTGGATGAGGAGATACGTGCGTATATATCTATGTATGTATTTGACACCTAGCTGTCCATGCGGTTTTTGTCAGCAAAAAAACTAACGGGGTTAGTGTTTGGTTAGTGTGGGATTGTTGTAGGAAAATAGGTTGAAATATGAATTGTCATAAATTATTTATGAAGTTGGGTTTAACGCCGACCAATAGGTTAAAGTAGAGATTATTAGAATCCAATATTCCATTATTTATCCATACACTCCAATGCTCCATACACTTCATAATCTCATATCATAATGCAAGGTTTAGAATATACATTTGTATACATGTTATAAATATAAGGGAAATTTCTCAAAATGTCCCATTAGTAGAGAGAGATTCTATTTTTGTCCCCTTAAATAAAATTTTTCAAAATGTCCCCTTAGTAGAGAGAGATTCTATTTTTGATGATGTGTTAGGCCTCAGTGCGTCTTTCATGGCTTGTTAGCCTCCAACATGCGTCTTTCATGACCTGTTAGCCTCTAACGCGCGCCTTTCACGACCTGTTAGCCCCTAACACGTCGTTCATGACCTATTAGCTTCTAACGCGTCTTTCATGACATGTTTTGCCTATTAATTGTGAAGAAACGTGGATCTACTCACTGGTAGCAGATCTACTTTCCTCGGGTGTGATTATACTATTTCACCGATGGTTCTTCTGGATCAGTGTTCTTCCACCTACAAAATGAACAGCGCCGTTACTTACCCCTCAGAAAGGGACAGAGGGGTCCTCTTTGGGGTAACCCTCCGGCGTGAGAATCAGTATATTTGTGGAGAAGATAATAATGTGTGTCAGAGAATCTCAAGAGTATTGCTTAATTGCTCAATACCCTTTGGTTGTGAGACTGTGTGATTGTATGTAACTGACTGTGAATGAATGTGATTCAATATGATTGAATGTGTTATCACTGCTTGTAACTGTCAATGATTGAGTATGAATGTGTCATCAAAGTGGAGTTGATGCTGTATTTATAGTGCTAAGGTTACCACCGGTTGGGCTCAACCTCGTTGGCTTCCTCCAATCGCACTGCGCCACGTGTCCTCTGGGACACCTGGCGCTTTCTCGTTGGTTGTAATCACGTGGTAACACATGTGTCATGCTGAGTTGTCGACCTTTCATTTGGCAGCTATCAACATCAGCATATTCTTTCTCCTTAAAAAGATGCCTTCTGGAAGGTTGTCTGACGTGCACAATCAAGGTTGCCCTAATCCTGATTTGGATAAGGACGAGGTTGATTATGCGCACGTGTGATATGCGCCCATCCTGAGGATGCGCGAGGTCTTCTCTTTATTCTCACGCGCAGATATTTCATGCGCAGATGTGATATGCACGAGCATGTGATATGCGCCGCGCGCTGATGCGCTGCGCGCATATGTGATGCGCGAGCATATGTGTGCCTGGGCAGATGCGATATACACGGGCATGTGATATGCGCCGCGCGCATATGTGATGCGCGAGCATATGTGTGCCTGGGCATATGATGCCTGAGCATGTTTTGTATGCGCCATGCGCATAGGTTTTGGCTTTGTGCCTTCATAATGTCTTTATCTTGTGGGTTGACCCGCCTTGCTCGGTGTTGAGGCGGGTACATACCTCTTCAAGCCCCCCCAGTCTAATGTGTGTCTTATTTCGCGCGAGCGCGGTAAGATGGATATTAGACTTACTGATGTGGTCTTTAAAGGGGTTTTGTCGTTTTATTGGTTGTTTCCATCGTTGCGCGAAGTTCTATCCATTTGGTTGAAAACGAAGGGTTGAAAACGAAGGGTCGAACACGTGGTTAGTTGGTGGTGACGTGCGCCGTAAACATGTCAGACGTTTCGTGTGCTCGAGGTGCTACAGTTGCCTTTCACGTCCCCTCACACAGCTGTCTTGAACACGTGTCGCGCTCGCATTGGTTAGCACCTGCGAGTGGGGGCGCGTCTCTGCTCCGTGGCAGGTCCGTTACGTTTTTATGTCCCCTCAACAGTGTTAGGGACACGTGCCGCGCCCTCGTTGGCTTACACCTGCGAGTGGGGGCGCGTGAAATCCCATCAGTTACCACTTTTCTCTCTCCTGGGCCTATAAAAGCAGGCCCTTAGGAAATTTTTATCTTCATCTTCATTGTTTCGAAGGACAAAATCATTTTTCTTGAAGTGGCATTCTTTAACGCGCTGATTATAATATTTTTCCAGCTTTTTCTTGTATTTGGCTTCATTGATGATAGCCGCTTCTCTACGCCCTTCAAGCAAGTTGAGGTCCAATCTTCTTTCGCGCTCGTTATCAGTCTTGCTCATCATGAGTACCCTATGGGATGGGCATCCAATTTCTGCTGGGATCATAGCCTCAGTCCCATAGGTTAGGCTGAACGGGGATTCGCCATTGCTAGTTTTGCTTAATGTCCTGTGCGCCCACAGGACATTAGGTAACTCTTCGACCCAAGAATGGGATTCTCCCTCCAATCTTTTCTTCAGCCCATTTAACAAACTTTGATTCGCGCGCTCCACTTGGCCATTCCCTTGAGGGTGGTAGACCGAAGTGAAGATTTGGTTGATGTGCAGTTCTTTGAGCCAGCTGGATATCTTCCTGTCAGTGAATTGTTTGCCATTGTCGCTCACAATTTCCATAGGAAGGCCAAAACGGCAAATGATGTGGCTCCAGATAAATTGCTTCATCGCCTCAGCTGTGATTTTTGCTAGTGGCTTGGCCTCAACCCATTTTGTGAAATAGTCTATCGCCACTACCAAAAATTTCACTCGCCCTTGCGCTTGCGGCAGGGGCCCCACAATATCAATGGCCCATTTGTGGAAAGGCCATGCGGAGGTCACTGGAATCAAGTTGTTCTTTGGACGCATGGTGTTTGGCGCGTAGCTCTGACATGCCTTGCATTTTTGTATTTCTTTTAGCGCATCCAAGTACATGCCTGGCCAATAGTAGCCTGAGCTCATTGCCTTGGCAACCACCATGCGCGGACCAGCGTGTATTCCACAAATTCCTTCATGAATCTCCCTAATCACATAGCTTGCTTCTTCAGCATCCAGGCATTTCATGAGCGGTCCAAGATAAGAGCGCCGATATAATGTACCATCAAGTAATTCATAGTTCTGCGCCTTGTGTCTTATCTTTCTCGCCTGTGCGCGATCATCCGGTAACGTCCCCTCCTTCAGGAATTCCATTATTGGAGTTATCCAGGATGAAGGGGTTGTATGAATTACAAGGACCGATTGCGTTTGCACTGACGGGTTGCTCATCACTTCCACCCTGACATCTTTGCCAAAGTGATCAAAATTAGTTGATGCCATCTTACTCAACGCGTCAGCGGACTTGTTTTCGCTGCGCGAGATGTGTATGATTCTGAAGAAGTCAAACTGCTCAACGAACTTTTTTGCCTGCTCTAGATATAGAGGCATTGTGTTCTCCTTGGCGTCATATAGGCCGTTGACCTGAGCAGCTACCAAGTAAGAATCAACATGGGCCTCTAGCCTTTTAACTCCAAACTTGCGCGCAATGCGCAGACCAGCCAGCAGGGCTTCATACTCAGCCTCATTGTTGGTACTCTTGAAGTCCAACCTAATAGCATAAGTATATTCATGATTATCAGGGTCCACCAGTTTGAGGCCTGCGCCGGACCCTTCGCTGTTGGAGGCTCCATCAGTGAATAGCCTCCAAACATCTTCTTCATCATTTGCTCGCGGAGGGTCTACCTCGCGCTGAGCTTCTTCAATCTTTCCCTCTGGGATTTCCGTGATGAAATCCGCCAAAACTTGACCCTTTATCGCTGGACGGGGCTTATAAGTGATCGTGTGTTCACCTAATTCCAGCGCCCACTTTGTCAGCCTTCCGGATAGCGCAGGGCGTCGCAAGACTTGCTGGATGTTGTAACCTGTCAGAACTTCAATCGGATGACCATTGAAGTATCTGTGAAGCTTGCGCGACGCGTGTGTTAGTGACAAAACTAACTTTTCCATGATGGAATAGCGCGTCTCAGGGTCTGTCAGTACCCGACTCACATAGTATATTGGCGTTTGGATCCCCTTGCGATCCACCAATAATACTGCGCCGATGGCGCGGTCTCCAGCTGACAAGTACAATGTAAGGGTTTCGCCAGGAAGTGGAGCTGTGAGCGCGGGCAGCTTTATGAGACATTCTTTTATCTCACTGAAAGCTTGCTCAGCTTCAGGCGTCCACTTGAATTGGCTCTTCTTCAAGCAATTCCTCAAAGTGTTAACGAATGGAGTAGATTTGCTGGCGTGGTTCGCTAGGAACCTGTTGATTGACACCAATCTACCATTCAGCTTCTGAACCTCTTTCATGGTGGATGGTGAAGGCATGTCAAGGATGGCTTCCACCTTTTCAGGGTTCACCTTGAAACCATCCTTAGTGACCATTACACCAAGAAATTTCCCCTCTTCCGCGCCGAAAGTACATTTGCTCGGGTTGAGCTTCATGTTAACTTCCGTTAGGCGCTGAAGAGTTTCCTCGATGTCTTTGAGCATTTGTCTCTCCTCCCTGCTCTTGATCACCAAATCATCAACGTAGACTTCTAGATTTCTTCCGATTTGTTCACTGAAAACCGAATCCATAAGTCTCTGATAGGTTGCGCCCGCATTCTTTAAACCAAAGGGCATTTTTGTGTAACAAAAAACACCCTTGTCGGTTCTGAAGGCAGTCTTGTCTTCATCCTGTGGTGCCATTTGAATCTGGTGATAGCCTTTGTAGGCATCCAGGAAACATTTGAGCTTGAATGGCGCCACGGAGTCCACCTTTGCGTCGATGTTTGGGAGGGGGTAACAGTCTTTCGGACATGCTTTGTTGAGGTCCTTGAAGTCAATACACATTCTCCATGACCCGTTGCTTTTCTTTACCATCACAGGATTGGCTACCCACGTCTGGTATCGGATCGGGCGGATGATGTTTGCGCGCAACAGGTCCTCCACTTGCTCATTCATGGCCTTCGCCTTTTCATCCCCCATGATTCTCTTTTTCTGAGCAATTGGCTCCACCGACTTGAACGTGTTAAGAGAATGTTGCGCCAAGTCTCGCGGGACCCCCGTCATATCGGAGTGTTGCCACGCGAAAACCGACGTGTATTTTGTGAGCAACTTTTTCATTCTCAATCTCGTTTCGTCTGAAATGGTAGCGCCAATTGTGACCGTTTGCTCTGGGAATTTTGGGTTTAAAATCCACTTCTCTGGCGCATTGTCAGCCATTGGAAGTTTCATTCTCCCTTCCCGCGGCGTGCTTGTCACTGCGCACAAATGATCGCGGTAAACAAATGTTACGCCTGTTGGTGTAGGGAACCCCAATGCGCCGTGCGCTGGCGACGGTACAGCATTAAATTGGGCAATCGTTCCCCTACCCAGGATCATATTGTGGCATGACGTGGTGGGCAAGACCAAGAAGTTGACAACTTCGGCTCGCTTGTGCTCATCATCCCCCATAGTTAGTTCAAACTGAATCTGGCCTAGGGGATGTATGATTTCATTTGAGACACCACAGATTGGTGCGTTCACAATTTCGAGCCGCGCTTGGTCTGCCGGGTCTAACTTTCTGAAACATTGCTCATACATAATGTCAGATTCGCTTCCAGTGTCCACCAGGACCTTTGACACTTCGTAATGAGCGATGTGTGTGGTGATGACGAGAGGACTGCTTATTGAAGGGCCTCCCCTGATTCTTGGGAAGATGACTTGCTGCTCGCGCCAATCTCCGTGGATTTGCGCGCTTCTCTTTTTTGACGTCTGCCCTTGTCGTCCCCCCTCAGCCACACAGATTCTTTTGTATTTCTTACTGGCAGAGGCTCCTTCCGGTTGCTCATCTTCTATTCTTTGGTTTTTCACCAAGTGAGCCAGCCTGCCAGATTTTACATCCTTCTCGATCGCATCCTTTAAATGATGGCATGCGTCGGTGTTGTGGCCCGGGGACCTGTGAAATTCACAATATTTGCCACTGTTTTGCGGTCCCTTGTAGTGTAGCTGCTTGGGGGGCTTGAATTGGACATTCTCAGTACTTAACACCTGTGAAGGTGTTTTAGTGAGGGGTGTCCATATTCTTGGCAGAGGTCTGCTAGGATGTCTGCCGCCCTCCCTCTTGTCACCCTCCCCGCGATTACGAACTTCTTTTTGGGGCTGGGGTGAGGTTGGTTGCGCTTGTTTTTCCGCGGAAGAAAAACTTGTTGGCTGCAACCTGGACCATACAGAGTTCTGTTTGGCCCTCTTCTCTTTGCTGCGCGGTGATTCTGCCTGATGCGCTCTTTCTCTTGCCCTATCTTGGGCAATCTGTTTCTCATTTCTCGCGAAAACCCGCGATGCCTCCATTAACTTGGCCCACGTGGTGGGCATACCATCTTTGCTTACGAGAGCCCGGCGGAGTTGATCACTGCGCGCGCCTTGTATAAAGGCCATGCGCATGAGCTGCTCAGTTATACCCCCGATTGCCAGGGATTCCTGATTGAAACGAGTGATGTAATCTTCAATCGTTTCATCATTCCTGCGTATGCAGTGCATGATGTCATCAGGATCGCGCGTGTGCCTGCGCTGCTGTACGAAGTGGGCTTGGAACTTTTCTAATAGTTCCTCGAACCCATCAATTTGCCCTGTCGGCAAGCTCTCGAACCATACCCGCGCTGCGCCCGTGAGGCAGCGAGCAAACATATGACACCATGTTGGCATCGTCCAGCTCTCTAGGTTTCCCGTGTTATAGAAACCTTGCAAAAAGTCATCTGGATCTGTTGTGCCATCATATTTGCCCAGACCACTTGGCATCTTTGTCTTGTGCTGGATGGGAGCCTGCGCGATGCGCGCAGTAAACTTTGAGTGTTTTACCAGGATGGCTGGTCTGTAGGGCGTGGTTACGTCCACTTGCCCTCTGACCGGTGGGCTGTACGGCATGTGCAGATCCAGATCTGCTCTGGCTCCAGGCGCCATGTTCACAGGCGCGCGGAGCTGTGAGCCTCCTGCATGAGTATCCCGTGTCTTCCTCATGCTATGCACTTCTTCATCACTGAACTCAGTGTGTGCAGTGTGAACAGAATGTCATTCTTCCGGCGCGCGCGGCCTCTTTGTAGTCTGCTTATCAAAAGCTTGCCTTTGTGTTTGGTCGGCTAGCTTCTTCTGCTTGACCATTTCGTTGTACTTTTCAATCAGACGCCGCTGCTCGTTTATGAGCCATTCATTCGGATCATTTGCTTCATCTTCTGGACCCATTGGTCCTTTCAGCTTCGCGCCGGCCATATTTTGTAACGTGAGATCGTCTGGAGGAGTTTCAGTCTGGCCGTGAGGGGTTGTGACGAAGGGACGGTTGCTGGTGGTACGCGTAGAATCACGCGGTACCCTCAGAACCTGCTGTCCGTCGTTAACACCCTCACGTTCAATATCCTCCAGAGCTTGATCAACGTTACGAACGCCAGAAACCATGGTGATTGATTTTTTTTTTTTATAGATCTGATGAGATCTGATTGCCGTTTGTAACAGTGGATGGCGCCAATGAAGAAACGTGGATCTACTCACTGGTAGCAGATCTACTTTCCTCGGGTGTGATTATACTATTTCACCGATGGTTCTTCTGGATCAGTGTTCTTCCACCTACAAAATGAACAGTGCCGTTACTTACCCCTCAGAAAGGTACAGAGGGGTCCTCTTTGGGGTAACCCTCCGGCGTGAGAATCAGTATATTTGTGGAGAAGATAATAATGTGTGTCAGAGAATCTCAAGAGTATTGCTTAATTGCTCAATACCCTTTGGTTGTGAGACTGTGTGATTGTATGTAACTGACTGTGAATGAATGTGATTCAATATGATTGAATGTGTTATCACTGCTTGTAACTGTCAATGATTGAGTATGAATGTGTCATCAAAGTGGAGTTGATGCTGTATTTATAGTGCTAAGGTTACCACCGGTTGGGCTCAACCTCGTTGGCTTCCTCCAATCGCACTGCGCCACGTGTCCTCTGGGACACCTGGCGCTTTCTCGTTGGTTGTAATCACGTGGTAACACATGTGTCATGCTGAGTTGTCGACCTTTCATTTGGCAGCTATCAACATCAGCATATTCTTTCTCCTTAAAAAGATGCCTTCTGGAAGGTTGTCTGACGTGCACAATCAAGGTTGCCCTAATCCTGATTTGGATAAGGACGAGGTTGATTATGCGCACGTGTGATATGCGCCCATCCTGAGGATACGCGAGGTCTTCTCTTTATTCTCACGCGCAGATATTTCATGCGCAGATGTGATATGCACGAGCATGTGATATGCGCCGCGCGCTGATGCGCTGCGCGCATATGTGATGCGCGAGCATATGTGTGCCTGGGCAGATGCGATATACACGGGCATGTGATATGCGCCGCGCGCTGATGCGCCGCGCGCATATGTGATGCGCGAGCATATGTGTGCCTGGGCATATGATGCCTGAGCATGTTTTGTATGCGCCATGCGCATAGGTTTTGGCTTTGTGCCTTCATAATGTCTTTATCTTGTGGGTTGACCCGCCTTGCTCGGTGTTGAGGCGGGTACATACCTCTTCAAATTGTTTTTTTAATATTACATTATTATAATTAATTTAATACATATTTGTCATTTCTTTTATAACTTGTAATGTATTAATTTATATATAATTTAATATGTCGTTGAGACATGTTTATTTTTTCTACATGTTGTCATAAAATTTACTCAAAACCGAGTGCCAAATTGATATCGAAATACTCAATAAATGTTTAATAAAATTTGACCAGTCTCGTTTTAAGTAAAATTTATGCCAACACATAAATGAAAATAAGTAAGTCTCAACAGTATAGTTGGAATGTTATAAAACTTTATGCATTACAAGTTATTAAAAAACTAAATATGAGTAAAGTTAATTATAATAATGTAATATTAAAAACACAATTAATAGGACTAACATGTTGTGAAAGATGCGTTAGAGGCTAACAGGTCGTGAAAGACACGCGTTGAAGGCTAACAAATCATGAAAGTCACGTTAAGACCTAACACGCCGTCAAAGATGTGTTTGTAAGAGACATTTATGAAAACTTTTATTTAACTACACAAAAATACAATCTTTCTCTACTAATGGAGCATTTTGCGAATTTCCCTAAATATAATGGTATATTTGATATTACACTTTTAGTTGGATAAATATATAAATGCCAGGGGAGGAATACGAAGTCAACTGTAATGATTTTGATGGCACCGTAGGCTTCACCCTTTTTCTCTTGAAATTATGACGTTTCTACATTTTCTTATAAGCAGCATAAATAATCTAATATTTAAATGTATAATCAGATTTATTTATCTGACATAAAATGGTTTCATAAATAAATGATATGCTATAATCCTGTTTAAAAGCTATCTGGGTTTGGTGATATCCATTACCCGTTTATTTTTTTTATTATGAAATTGTTTCTTAATTATAAATAATATCTTTTTTTAAAATAAAATAGGATATTAATTTTTAGTATATTCCTATTTTATAGGATATTCATATCAAATATTTGATGAGATTATTTTTTAATATGATCAGATGTTATAACCCGTTTAAAAGTTATCTAGATTTGGTGAGACCTTTACCCGTGAATTCTGGTCAAATGCGTGAGAAGCCTTCATTTACAAATAAAGCAATCTGATGGCTTGAGAGAATGGTTGTTTTACATTTTTCGTTTTTGGATTTTAATTTTCTTTATTGTTAGAAAGTTAATAATATACTTAGAATTTGATGATAAAAGGGTTTCATAAATAAATGATATGTAATAACCCATTTAAAAGCTATCTGGATTTGGTGATCCATGACCCGTTTATGTTTTTTTACTATAAAATTGTTTATTAATTATAAATAATATCTTTTTCTTTTTAAATTGGATATTAAATTTTAGTATATCCCGATTTTTTAGGATTTTCATATCAAATAATTGGTAAGATTAATTTTTAATTTAATGAGATGTTATAACCCATTTAAGAGCTATCTGGTTTTGGTAAGACCCATATCCATAAATTTGGGTTAAATCAATGAAAGACCTCCATTTAAAAATCAAGAAATCTGGTGGCTTCCATAAAAGAGTGGAGCGACCACATTGCGACACATAGGATTTTAGGGTTTTCGTTTATATATATTATAGATAGGGGAGGGTTCAAATGAAAACTACTCCTTAAGTTAAAAACTTTGAAAACCTCTCTTGACCAATCACAAAATTTGCTACATTTTTATTTATTTATTTTTTGAAGGGGTGTTTTAGTAATTTGGAATAAACCAATCTATATATCAAATTCCTACTTTATCTCATCATCAGTTTCATGAAAGCCAGAAGTTAAAAGTTAATTCCAATCCAACTAATTTCATCCTCTTCTATTTTTCATATATTTCTTTTGTTTTATAACGACCTGATGTAATGGATGTTCTTGAATCGAATTTAATTTTCAGGACCATAATATTGCTAACTGGATTTTGTTTAGAATTTTTGTTTTCCATTCATTAAGTCCTTAACTAAGCGTACACACCGTGAGTTGTTTCTCGAGGACGATCCGAATGAAGAGTTAATGAATTTGACGCCACTGCAAATTGCCAGATCTTGTTCTCGTTGTTCATCGTTGATATGAACGAGCGTAGTTCGACGAGCATGCCGGTGTCATCGGAGTTCAGTCGATCATCGATGATACGTAACACTGGCGGTACATATATGTAACACTACTGGTAGACAAACCTAAGATCACAGGTACATATACGTAACACCGTCGATACATATACGTAACACTGTTGGTACACATAAATAATACCGCTACACATACGTAACACTGTTGACACATATACGTAACATTACTGGTAGACATACGTAACACCGCAGGTACATATACGTAACGTAACATTTCACTTGTATTTGCATCGATTAAACCTAATTTTATGTCATGTAGTTTTATTTTACATAATTATTTAATGTATTTGTTATGTCATGTAGTTCTAGAATTTTATTTTACATAATTATATGTATATGTTCATGAATGAGTTTCTTATAAGTAACTTAGTATTTCATTTCAAATCTTAAGATTTGTTTTCTTTTTGGCCATTATGTTACATTAACATAAAAACTAGAAAAATCACATATGACCACACACTTATTTCTAACTGTAGTTAGAAGATTAAAGTGGATTACGAGAGAGAAAAAAACCATTTAGGAAAGAGAGTGATATAGAGAGGAGAGAGAAACAAAAATTAAAGTAGGAAGTTAGTTTTTCTTTTCCTAAAATGCCCCTTTGTATTAAAAATATGTCTATACACTTCACCATAATTACAGTCATATCACCATTGATATAGGTCATTGACAAAATTTGATCAAAGGTTGGATGTTGGTTTTTATGGTTCTCAATTATAATGTGGTTTTCAATGGAACCCTTCACACACACACATATATATATATGGGTTAGGTTCAAATAAGAAGTTTGATTTTTCTAAGAAGGCTAGAAAGGAGGGTATTTTAGTCTAACACTTTAATATCAAAACCCACTTACATTAATTTCAAAAACCCAATTATATCTTCACTTATCTCCTACAAACACCACCACTCCACCGTCCACCGCCACTACAACCGTAACCCACCGCCACCACCTCGCCGGAAAAGTTTGAAAAAACACTATGAAAAACACAATGTAAAAACAGTGGAAAAAACACTATAAAAAACACAATGATAAAAACACAATAAAAACACAATTGTATGACACAATGGAAAAGACACAACGGAAAAAACACAATGAAAAATACTATTGTATAACACAATTTTATAAAACACAATTTGTAAAAACCCACTTATTTTTTTTTCAATTTTATATAATAATATGGTACTCAAATAAAAGATAAAAAGACACTCGTTATTATGGTGAATTTGTTTTTCAATAAAAACGTCGTAAAAAAAAGTTATGGACGTTTAAAAATGATGGGGGAATTTGACATATGCCTTGCATGTGGAGAGAGAAAGTCAACAAATGTGTTATTCCTTTTATACCCTTTCCCTTATGTTCACATTTGATTTCCCCATAAACTAATCTCAACCCTCCATGTACAAAATCAATGGACAAGATTACTTCCTATCCTTCCTACAAAAACTATACTTTCTATTATAACCTAACCCATATATATATAGGATAGAATTTGGTTCATTTCATAAGTGTTTTTAGTACGAGAAGTGCGAGAAGAGATTCTGACCAATCATAAGTTTTCTTTTTAATTTTGGATTATTTAATTGTAGAAGTATATTAATAAAAAGTTTAGGAGTTTCTTTTGATAATTAATACTAATTAATGTTAAGTTATAAATGATTATACACTTATTTTTATTTTTTAATTTGATTTAATCTTTAAACAATTCATAAAACAAAACCATCATACTTATACTATAAAAAATATAAATATATTAACCATCATAAAAACAAATACATACACAAATCATAATATTAACCTACACATACAAAACTATTTCATGTTATCACCTACACAGATCACAATATTTATATACGTGCACATAACTAGTTCATGTTAACCTACATAAATCACAATAATAACCTACATATACAAATTTACTTCATGTTATAACCTACCCATTTGTATTACCTATACATATCAGAATATTAACCTACACAAACGAACCTTGTTCATGATATCACATACAATTAATAGTATTAACCTAAACTTGTAAAATATTCGCAACGTAGGAACACATTATATTTTTTTATAATTTTAATTATTTTATAATCTATCTTTTATGTGTAGGCAGGTACGAGTTATGTGTAGATGAATATTATTTATATGTAGGTGAAAACAAAATGAACTAGCAAGCCGTGTAAGTGAATACGATCTATGTGTAGGTTAATATTAGTTATGTGTTGGTGAAAAATAAAAGAAACAAAACTAGTGTAGGAGAAAATAAGTTGTGTTGGTAAATGCAATTTACATTTTGATAAAATAAAAATAACTAACAATTTGTATAATTGAATATGAGCTATGTGTAAATTATTATGTTACTTGTGTAGGTGATCAATTTAATACAATTTACCTGCATATACATTTTTTTTATATGTAGGTAATAGATAATTCAAATTTGTAACTTTTTACAAGAATTAATGTGAAGAATATTTTAGGAGTAATTAATGCATTGAACAAATAAGAGATAATCAATAGTTGAGATCGACTTCTCGCACTTCTCGCATGATCCATCCCCCATATATATATATATATATATATATATATATATATATAAACGTTTATTACACTAGTTGAATAATAAAATGTTAAATAATCTTAGATAAGATATTATTGAAGTTTTGAGGGGATTAAATGATAATCGGTTCTCTGTTTAAGATCCAATATTTTTCTCAAATCGAAATCAAATTCCTTTAATATTTGTTTCAAATTAAAAAAATTATCAATGAACACAATTTTATGTTTATTAAATGACTATAATTAAATTTCTTTAAGTATAAAGATTACAATGGAGACTTGGTAAAATATGATATATAATATGATATTCATTACGATTCTAGAACATTATAATAACAAAGCTAGTTAATCGGTAAACCATGATGTGTTTATACCTGATGGCTACTTGCATTTTAGCTCTATTGGTTACAAGTCCAATTACCAAAGTATAAGAGTACAAGACCAAGTGACACCCCGAGGTGCCACTCTATTACCCTCCTGCTCGCCAAACTCCTAAGTCCTAACCCACAAGAGGACTTTTTTTTGTGGGGTCAACCAATTTAAGCCAATCAATTTATATATATATATATATTTTGGTTAACTAACCGCCTCTGTTACACTTGTTTTTTGAGCTATTTAGTTAAAGTTTACTACCTAAGTGGCGTTTTAACTATCCAAACCATAACACGTCTTCTAAGTATTCTATAGGGGTGTAAACGAGCCGAGCTGCTCGCGAGCTACTCGAGATCGGCTCGTTAAAAAGCTCGAACGAGCCGAGCTTAATCGAGCCCGAGCCCGAGCTCGAGCCTAAAAGTAAGCTCGTTTAATAAACGAGCCCGAGCTTCACTTATCGAGCTCGAGCCGGCTTGCGAGCCTAAAAGAGCCTGCATTTATATAATTTTTTAAAATATATATTTAATAATTATTAATTAATATATATAATGTTATCAAAAAAATACATAAAAATAACTAAATAATGTGTATTATTTTATACAGAAAATTATAATGGAAAAAATATATAAAAAAATAATTATATTATTTAAAAATTAATTTATAAATGGTAAACGAGCCAAGCCCGAGCCGAGTTTGAGCTTGAAAATCTATTCATGAGCCGAGCTCGAGCTTTGGAAACAGAGCTTGAAATGAGCCGAGCTCGAGCTCGAGCTCTATGTAAATTAAACGAGCCGAGCTCGAGCATGGTCGAGCTTGGGCTCAGCTCAACTCGTTTGCATCCCTAGTATTCTACTTACTCTTTAGCTCAAATTAAAAACAAAACAGATGGCTAGCTCTTTAGCTCGTCCAATTAACAGCAAGCACATAGAGATGCAATATTTGCCAACTTTTCCATGTTTTAATTGTTGCTTTCATGCACTTAAGCCTTTTGAGCTCTTCCAAATGGAACCTTCTAATTAGTTCAAACTAGAAAGGCTGTATAAAAGATGTGGGCACTATTGATTGTGTGTGCCCCATACTGAAATTTCATTCACACGGATTTATTTGAAATGGGTTTTAATCTTGTATAAATTCATGACCATGAGGGGCTTGATTTTTTTTAACAGCGTTTTGACTCCCATTGGACGTACCATTTATCAATAATCGAGTTCCAGCCCTAGGATGGAATTTCAACAGTTCATTAGTTCATTATTAGTTTGACGCTCCAAATATTCGCACCTAGGACCACTAGAGGCCTAATGGCAAATATGGTTCCCTTGAAATATGTCCTGATTATTATGGTACTTTTAATTTGGACTTGTAAATTTCCTAGTTGTTGCATAACAGTATCATTATTCTTGCAAATGAAATTTTATCAAGTTTCAACAAAGCTCCTACCTCTAATTTACCACTGATCAAGATTTATAACCCACCATCCCATGACCCCATTGCCCCAATTTAACCGAGCTACATGACTTCTTTGTAGCATCATCCATGGCTTTCTTTGTAACACCATTGTTGCATATGTTAGCAAATGTTCGAGTGTGTTTCAGGCCGTACTGAGTCAAGGGTCCACAGTATGTCTCAAATGTGCGAACCATAAATTTCAGACAGTCCCAATCATCCACAAGGGCTGATCCTTCAGCTCTCACCGGTCCACGTCCACTGCCTAATAATAACCCTTTGATCTTATCGACGCTGCTATCCAAATGCGCCCTATGTGCCGTTATTTCTTTGATTTGGTTGAGTAGTCCTTTCTTCTGTTGTGTTTCTTCTGTTGACTTATTGTACTGCATATAATGTGAGATAACATCAATCCACCATCATATCAAAATGTCAAATGCATTTTTGTATATTTGAAAATAAATACCTCATGCCACATCGAATAAAGATCTGCGTCTCTTTGGTCGATAACCACCATGGAGTGAAATGTTTGAGATTGTTCAGTGGAGATTTTCCTAGCTGCAGAACCTTGATAAAGGGAAACAGTTTCATTGCTTATGCTCAGGGTACCGTATTGCATTACATGTGATCCGCTGAACGGATCACCATCATTATTTTTAGTCCTCTTCTTCACCTAAAAGAAATTCGGATGATTATTTTCGCAATTAATACTAGATTGGGCATTGGGGGTGTTAAACGGGTCATTTTCAAGGGCAAAACAAACTTGAAAATTTGTCACGAAGCCGAACACAACCCGTACTGTACTTAAAACATGTGAACCTGAACGGCAGAACACGACCCGTTTGACCGGAAAAATTGTATTTATTATTTTTTTCACATATTAATACTTTGAATATACATTTTTAAAATAAAAAATACAAGTTTGTATAAAACAATTTCATGTAATTAAAAAATCTTATGTCAATTTCCTTTTTAGTTTTAAGTTTTGGTATAAGAGAACCAAGCAATTTAACGTATTACATAAAATGATTTTTTTAAACATAAAATAAAAAAATAAATGGGTTAAGTAGGCCAACCCATGAACCCAATCTATTTAACTAAATGGGTTTAACCCGAAACTGATCCAAACCCATTTATATCAATCCCAAACCCGCAAACTCTGTGTTAGGTTCGGGTCGTGTTTTCGTATTGTGTGAGAAAATCACCTCCTAATTGTAGTAATTACACACACTAAATCATGATACCAACCTTCAAGTATTGTTGTTTTAAGGTTTCATGCCTCAAATCTTCAGAGTCACTAAAGATCAAAAAGTCAAAAAATGGGACCAAATCAGTAACTTAAAAAAAACTACAGCAAAATATAGTATGCAAACATCTACTGCTTGAAAACTTACCTGTCTTCCATCCATGAAACACTGTATAAGTCACCTAAGCAAGTGCTAAACCCTTTAATCAAAGGTGGACAATATGTGGCATAGCTATTCTCGTACGCATTCGATGCAGTTGTCACATAAATGTTAAGATTTTTCGGTAACAAACCTTCGAAAATACTTCCACTTTCACACGCTTCAATGTATATCACCTACATTTAACATTTCAAATGATTATATATATCCATACTCACCAATGATATATAACAATTAGCTAAAGATTAATCAGTTTAGAGCAAAATGTATAATACCATCTCATGATATGTTCCACTCACATGCTTTTTTTTCAAAACGTTGATGAAATCATTAGCATAGATGGTCGAGTTTGGCATACCTATTGCAATATCAAAGAAATTAAGTCAGTAACGAATTTAAACATTTTGATCTTTGTCGAATATTATATGAAAGATAGTAACCCAATACCAAGTACTCCAGGACCACCATGATCGGTGTAAAACACGAAGATCCTGTCTTTAGGTTTGCTAGCTACCACTTTCCCGCTTCCACCTTTCACGGCTGCTTTATTGCCAAGAAGCACAGCAAAGAAATTCTCCGCGGACACAGCTTCTCCAGTATAGTCCTAACACATTTTGAAGTTATCATATTAAGAGCGTGTTTGGGATTGAGTTTGAAAACAACTTATTGACTTTATAAACAACCAATAAGTTAAAAATGTGTTTGGAAAACACAAAAGCCACTTTTATTTTAGTTTTTTGAAAAGATTAAAAAACTGCTTTAAAAAAGCTTCAAACCTTAACTTTATAAATTTGAATTTTAAAATAAACTAATAAATCAATAAACTGTTTTCAATCTCAAACTTATCCTAAATATTGTTGTTTGATAAAAAAGTACGGACTTATACAAAGAGAGAGAAGATATAATTGCATTTATCATTCTCTAAATTTGCATAATCACATATATGTTTATTTAAAATAATGCGTTAAGAGCATTGAACCTTTGTGGCTTTGCATTTAATTAATTAACTTATTATTTCTCTTTTAAATTTAACCTATCCATTTTATGTATTTATTTACTATTTTTTTCTATTGAATTGAACCTTTGCATTAATTAAAAAATTTGCACTTTGAGAAAAATCGTGCATTTTTATAAGTTTAATTAGAAAGGAATGTATGAAACTCCCCTAAAAATGTCGAAATATATGTACATAAATTTCTCTTTTTTCCTTTCCACCAACTCCTTTTAAATATTGACAAATAATAATTTTTTAATAATCAAATCAATAATAATAACAAATTCTATAGACTGAATGTGTTCAATTTTTATCTTTTCACTTACCTTTTTACATTAAAAAAATAAATAAACTAAATAAAAATAAAATAAAAACATAAATTTGTATACACATTACGTAAACTTAGTCATAACTTGCTCATACCTTTGGCACACCAGCGTACACATCTGATCCATTGGGGTTGTTAATTATGACACCACGCCTAGGATTATATGGATTATTTGCAATATCATCATACATGAAAACAATTATGTTTTCATCCTTTAACCCACCCTTTTTAAGGATTTGATACGCATGGCAAACGTCTGCCTGAATCCATGTAAAATAATACCAGACATTAGCTTCTATTTTGTTGAAACCTTTTAGCGCTTACATATATAAAAGGTTAATTAAAATTTCAGTAAGTGTTAACCTGATGACGATAGTTGTAGTACTCATTTGAACCGGCCACTAGAACGGCCCAAGTTGTGCTATTGGCTTTTGACCGGGTAACTAATTTGAAGGTATCGAACAAGTTTACCCTATTAGAGTCAGACAATTTTACCGTAAACACAATGAATAGTAACAACATGAGATGGAAAGCCATGTGGTGACTCGCCATACTAAACAAAAAGCTTGATAGAATTTATGAGTTCCAAAAGTCACAAATATACATGTATATATATACATGTGTGTGGGTGTATGCATTTAAAGATATTTAATATTATATGATATGATATTGTTACAAAAATATTACTGATATTATAAACAAAATAGTTATAATATCACGTAATATATTGTCTATATAACATGATGTGATCATGTACACACCAGTTGAAGGGGTATGCACCCGCCTTAACATCGAGCGGGGCGGGTCAACTCACAAGATATAGACAAGAGGCTTGAAATCAGGAAACATCTGCGCGTGGCGCATATCACATATGCGCAAAGCGCAAGCGCAAGCGGGGCGGGGCAACCCACAAAGCCAAAACCTATGCGCAAGCGCATGAAACATCTGCGCATGGCGCATATCACATATGCACACAACACACATTTAGTGTGAGAATAAAGAGAAGACCTTGCGCATCCCCGGGATAGGCGCATAAAGGCCGCGCGTAAGCGACACACAACAAATGAGACAATAGTCTAATCCAAATCAGGATAAGGACAACCATGATTGTACTCATCAGGTAACCTTCCAGAAGGTATCTTTTAAGGAATTAAGAATGTGCTGATGTTGACAGCTGCCAATGAAGGGTGGACAACTCAGCAAAGCCCATGTGCCACCACGTGATGGCACATGGGTCAGGTGAAATACCTTGGTCAGAGAATAATCAATGAAAAAGCACCAGGTGTCCTAAGTACACGTGGCGCGAAGCAATAGGAGGAGGCAAAAAAGGCCCTAATTGGGTCTGAGCCCAATCATTGGAAACCCTAATACTATAAATACCACACCACATCCACAGTTGGAGCCAGGCAAGAAAATATATTATAAGTCCTTACTCATTTTCACATCCTGATTATCCTCTCCTACAATATCTTATTCTCACACCGGAGGGTTACCCCAAAGAGGACCCCTCTGTCCCTTTCTGAGGGGTAAGCTCACGGTGCTGTTCGTTTTGTAGGTGGAAGAACTCATATCTCGGGAAACCATCGGTGATATAGCACACTGGTACCCGAGGAACGTTGATCGTATACAAGTAAGTCGATCCACGCTTCTTCATTGGCACCATCACCTGTTAAAACGGCAACAAAACCATTATTTCATCAATTTTCTCTCTGAAAATCTTCACCATGGTTTCCGGTGTTCGAAACAACGATCAAGTTCTGGAGGATAATGAGCTTGAGGATGTTAATGAGGTACATCAGGTCCTGAGGGCGCCGCGTGACACTGCGCGCACCACCAGTAACCATCCCTTCAACACAACACCTCATAGTCAAACTGAAACTCCCCTAGACGATCTCACGTTCCAAAATCTGACTGGTACAAAACAAAAAGGACCAGTGGGCCCGGAAGTTGAAACCAATGACCCTAAAGAATGGCTCATAAATGAACAACGGCGTTTAATGGACAAATACAATGAGTTGGTAAAACACAAAAAGTTAGCCGATTTAACATAAAGGCTCGTATTTGATAAACAAACCATTTAGGGAACAACAAAAAAGACGCGCGCGCTGGAAGACGGTCATTTCGTTCACACCGAACAAGCTGATATTAGTGATGAGGAAGAGGTGCACAGCATGAAGAAGACGCGAGATACTCATGCAGGAGGTTCACAGCTTCGCGCACACATGCACATAGCACCTGGAGCCAAAGCTGATATGGATTTATACACACCATACAACCCACAAGCGAAAGCGCAAGTGGACGTAACCACACCATATAGGCCAGCCATCTTGGTAAAGCATTCAAAATTCGCTGAGCGCATTGCGAAGGCTCCCATTCAACACAAAACCAAGATGCCAAGTGGTTTAGGCAAGTACGATGGTACAACAGATCCAGATGATTTCTTACAAGGTTTTTATAACACTGGAAACTTAGAAAGCTGGACGATGCCAACATGGTGTCACATGTTTGCTCGCTGCCTCACGGGTGCAGCGCGTGTCTGGTTCGAAAGCTTGCCGACAGGACAAATCGATGGGTTCGAAGAGCTATTGGAAAAGTTCCAGGCTCACTTTGTACAGCAGCGCAGACACACGCGCGACCCCGATGACATCATGCACTGCGTACGCAGGAATGATGAAACCATTGAAGACTACATAACTCGTTTCAATCAGGAATCTCTTGCAATTGGAGGCATCACTGAACAACTCTTGCGCGTGGCCTTTATACAAGGTGCGCGCAGTGATCAACTCCGCAGAGCTCTCGTGAGCAGAGAAGGCATGCCAACCACTTGGGCTAAGCTTATGGAAGCATCGCGAGTCTTCGCGCGAAATGAATAACAAATTGCCCTAGACAGAGCAAGAGATAAAGGGCATCAAACAGAAGCGCCACGCAACAATGAAAGGAGGGGCAAACAAAACTCCGTATGGTCCAGATTGCAACAAACCAATTATTCTCCTGCAGAAAAGCAAGCGCAACAAAGTTCACCCCAACCCCAAAAAGACATTCTTAATCGCGGAGAAGGTGACAAGAAGGAAGGCGGCAGAGAGCCTAACAGACCTCTACCAAGAATATGGACTCCCCTCACCAAAACGCCTTCGCAAGTGTTAAGCACAGAGAATGTCCAGTTTAAAAACCCCAGGCCATTACTCCATAAGGGACCACCGAACAGTGGCAAATATTGCGAGTTTCACAAATCCACAGGGCACAACACCGATGCATGCCATCATTTGAAGGATGCGATCGAAAAAGATGTGAAATCAGGCAAGTTGGCTCACCTGGTTAAAAATCCAAGGCCAGAGAACGAACAACCAGACGGAGCCTCAGCCAGTAAAAAATTCAAAAGAATCTGTGTAGCTGAATGAAGAAGGCAAGGGCAAGGATCGAGGAAGAGAAGCGCGCAAATCCAAGGAGATTGGCGCGAGCAACAAGTAATCTTTCCAAGAATCAGAGGAGGCCCGTCTATCAGCAGTCCTCTAGTCATCACTGCACACATCGCTCATTATGAGGTGTCAAGAGTCCTGGTGGACACCGGTAGTGAGTCAGACATCATGTATGAGCAATGTTTCAGGAAGTTGGATCCAGCAGATCAAGCAAGGCTCGAAGTTGTGAGTGCACCAATCTCGGGTGTCTCAAACGAAATCATTCACCCCCTAGGTCAGATACAATTCGAACTAACTATGGGGGATGAGAAGCACAAGCGAGCTGAAATTGTCAACTTCCTGGTCTTGCCCACCACTTCATGCCATAGTATGATCTTGGGTAGAGGAACTATTGCCCAATTCAACGCCATACCGTCACCAGCGCATGGCGCGTTGGGGTTCCCAACACCAACAGGAGTAACATTTGTGTACCGAGATCATTTATGCGCAGTAATAAGTATACCTCGAGAGGGGAGAATGAAGCTTCCAGTGGCAAACAACGCGCCAGAGGAATGGATTCTCAACCCAAAATTCCCAGAACAAACAATCACAATCGGAGCTACGATATCAGATGGCACAAGAGTGAGAATGAAAAGATTGCTCACAACGTATATGTCAGTCTTCGCGTGGCAACATTCCGATATGACTGGGGTTCCGCGAGACCTGGCGCAGCACTCTCTCAACACATTCAAGTCCGTGAAGCCAATTGCTCAAAAGAAAAAAGTCATGGGAGACGAGAAGACAAAGGCCATGAATGAGCAAGTAGAAGATCTACTGCGCGCGAATATCATTCGCCTAATACGATATCAAACATGGGTAGCCAATCCTGTGATGGTAAAGAAGAGCAATGGGTCATGGAGAATGTGCATTTATTTCAAGGACCTCAACAAGGCGTGTCAAAAAGATTGTTACCCCCTCCCAAACATTGACATGAAGGTGGACTCTGTGGTGCCATTTAAGCTCAAATGTTTCCTGGATGCCTATAAGGGCTATCACCAAATTCAAATGGCACCACAGGATGAAGACAAGGCTGCTTTCAGAACTGACAAGGGTGTTTTCTGTTACACAAAAATGCCCTTTGGTTTGAAGAATGCAGGAGCCACTTACCAAAGACTCATGGATGCAATTTTCAACGAGCAGATTGAAAAAACTTAGAAGTCTACGTGGATGATTTGGTGATTAAAAGCAGGGAGGAAAAACAAATGCTCAAAGACATCGAAGAAACCCTTCGGCGCCTAAAGGAAGTAAACATGAAGCTCAACCCGAGCAAATGCACATTCGGTGTGGAAGAAGGGAAATTTCTCAGCGTAATGGTCACCAAGGATGGTTTCAAGGTGAACCCAGAGAAGGTGGAGGCTATCCTCGGCATGCCCTCACCTTCCACCATGAAGGAAGTTCAAAAGTTGAATGGTTGATTGGTATCAATTAACAGGTTCCTAGCAAACCATGCAAGCAAATCTACCCCATTCATTAACACATTGAGAAATTGCTTAAAGAAAAGCCAATTCAAGTGGACGCCTGAGGCCGAGCAAGCTTTCAGTGAGATAAAAGAATGTCTGATAAATCTGCCTGCGCTCACAGCTCCACTACCTGGTGAAACTTTAACGTTGTACCTGTCAGCAGGAGAGCGCGCCATTGGCGCAGTATTATTGGTGGATCGCAAGGGAATCCAAACACCAATTTATTATGTAAGTCGGGTGCTGACAGATCCTGAGACGCGCTACACCATCACAGAAAAGTTAGTTTTATCACTAACGCATGCGTCGCGCAAGCTTCACAGTTATTTCAATGGTCATCCTATTGAAGTTCTGACTGATTACAACATCCAGCAAGTCTTGCGACGTCCCGCGCTCTCAGGAAGGCTGACAAAATGGGCGCTGGAATTAGGGGAGCACACGATCACCTATAAGCCTTGTCCAGCAATCAAGGGACAAGTCTTAGCTGATTTCATCGCAGAAATCCCTGAAGGAAAAGTCGAAGAGGCTCAGCGCGAAGTAGACCCTCCGCAAGCCAATAATGAAGAAAACTTTTGGAGATTATTCACTAATGGAGCTTCAAAAAACGAAGGGTCCGGCGCAGACCTCAAACTGGTGGATCCAGAAAATCATGAGTATGCTTACGCAATCAGGTTGGATTTCAAGAGCACCAACAATGAAGCTAAGTATGAAGCCCTGCTGGCTGGTTTGCGCATCGCGCACAAGTTCGGAGTTAAAAAGCTAGAGGCTCATGTAGATTCATACCTAGTAGCAGCACAAGTCAATGGCCTTTATGATGCCAAGGAGAACACCATGCCTCTGTATCTAGAGCAGGCGAAGAAACTCACCGAACAATTTGATTTTTTCAGAATCATACACATTCCGCGCAGTGAAAATAAGTCTGCCGACGCGCTAAGCAAGATGGCATCAACCAGCTTCAATCATTTTGGCAAAGATGTCAGGGTGGAAGTAATAAGCAACCCGTCAGTGGGAGCGAAGTCTGTTTTTGTAATTCATACAACACCTTCATCATGGATAACTCCAATAATGGAATTCTTGAAGGAGGGAAAGGTACCAGACGATCGTGCACAGGCGAGGAAGATAAGACACAAGTCGCAGAACTACGAAATGCTCGATGGTACGTTATATCGACGCTCTTATCTTGGACCACTCATGAAATGCCTAGACGCTGAGGAAGCAAGCTATGTGATCAGAGAGATACACGAAGAAATCTGTGGAATACATGCTGGCCCGCACATGGTGGTCGCCAAGGTAATGAACGCAGGTTACTATTGGCCAGGCATGTACTTGGACGCGTTAAAAGAGATCCAAAAATGCAAAGCGTGCCAGAGCTATGCGCCAAATACCATGCGGCCAAAGAACAACTTGATTCCGGTGACCTCTGCATGGCCTTTCCACAAGTGGGCAATCGATATTGTGGGTCCCTTACCACAAGCGCCAGGGCGAGTAAAGTTTTTGGTAGTGGCAGTAGACTATTTCACAAAATGGGTTGAAGCCAAGCCACTGGCAAAAATCACAGCCGAGGCAATGAAGCAATTTATTTGGAGCCACATCGTATACCGTTTTGGCCTGCCCATGGAAATCGTGAGCGACAATGGCAAACAATTCACTGACAGGAAGATATCCAGTTGGTTCAAGGAATTGCACATCAATCAGGTCTTCACTTCAGTATACCACCCTCAAGGGAATGGCCAAGTGGAACGCGCGAACCAAAGCTTGCTGAATGGGCTGAAGAAAAGGTTGGAGGGAGAGTCCCATGCATGGGTCGAGGAGTTACCCAATGTCCTGTGGGCGCACAGGACATTAAGCAAAACCAGCAATGGCGAGTCCCCGTTCAGCCTAACCTATGGAACGGAGGCTGTGATTCCAGCAGAGATTGGATGCCCATCCTATAGAGTGCTCATGATGAGTAAGACGGATAACGAGCAAGAAAGGAGGCTGGATCTCAATTTACTTGAGGGACGCAGAGAGGCGGCTATCATCAGTGAAGCCAAATACAAGAAAAAGCTAGAATAATACTACAATCAGCGCGTGAAAGAATGCCACTTCAAGAAGAATGATTTTGTCCTTCGGAACAATGAAGCTAGTCGCGCAATACCCCTGGGAAAGATGTCTCCCAACTGGGAGGGACCTTATCAAGTCTCGGAAGAATTGGGAAAAGGCGCATACGCTCTAAAAGATTTAAATGGAAAGAAGATCCCGCGCACATGGAACGCAGCACAACTTATAAAATGTTTCATGTAAAAGTTGTCAAGTTCGTAATCAAGGCTTTTTAAGCCATTATGAATAATGATACGCTCTATTTTCTCTTAATATGCGTTCTATTACCTTTTGCATACATGTTTCACACTTCCCTTTATTTATTTTGAGCAATATGACAACATTGTATTGACATCAAACTAAAAATAAAACGAAGTAAAACATACATGCGCGAGCTTCAAGCTCAGACGCGTTAACGAGTCTTAACTCTAAAACGTCAGGGCCTTAGCCCAATAATATGAGCCTTAGCTCAAATTACTCATAGCATCCATCCTACGTATTGCGCAGCTGGACCATAAAAATACCTAAGCACAACTAAGGCAAAGCACATGCCAAAGCATAGTTGTTAAGGTCTCAGGTCGGGGCCGCGCATGGGATGATAATGGATATAGGCAGAGTAACACATACTGACACGTAAAGGCTAAAAAATCATTCATAATTCCATATAATAAATGCACGATAACATCGCGCAAAAGAGGAATAATGAAATACCAAGGCACGTGTCAGCATATTCAGAATATCGCAAAATAACTTGAAATATGACAACTGTTAAGGATTAAGTAAAAATAATTTCCTTACAACCTTGTTCAAGTTTCAATGTGTAAGCATACCTTATATTCAACAAGCACACACATGCAATATAAAGAGATGAATTGGGAATGCGCAAGATGCGAATAAGGGAAAAACAAAATTTTATTCCGAAACATAGAAGTTTACAAATTTACAAATGATGAGGTAAAAACTACAAACAACAAAAAAAAAAAAAAACAAGAAGGGCTTTTCAAGTCTCTATGTCAATATCAGCCTCTTCATCTTCCTCATCATTATTTCCTCCCTCAGCATCTGGCGCAGCCCGCTCCTCGTCATCTCCAAACTTTCCATAATCAAGCTGTTCGTCTTGAATATAGTCATCTTCTGTCATGATAGCGTCAGGAGTAGGCCCTTTGGCCACGCCAGAGCCGCTGGAAGAGGTAGCGTTGCCCGCGCCATCATCATTGCCACCAGTCCCCTCACATTCATCAAGTAATTTCTTTAAAGCGCCAAGATCGGGCTGGTCAGCAAGCGCGGCTATCTGCAAGTCACAAGGAACAGTATAAGTACAAAAGATTATGAAAATAAGTCAAGTAAACTCATTAAGGTTAAAATACCTGCTCAATGATGGGAATTGGAGTATTCAAGTACTTCTCCCCCACCTCAGCCATGTTAGCGCAGACAACGTCGAGCTGATAAGGGTAATCGGATGGATTCTTCTTTAGCATGCCATATTCATAACCATCCTTAAACCCCTCAGCTCGACCCACCAAGCGCGACGCCGCATTACAGTCCATCACAAGGGACTGAAACTCGTCTGAGTATTTCATGGCATAAGCGCAACGAGTCACACCCTGTGAAATCAGCCATTGACGGTCCTGCGCGAGGGAAGAAACAGACGTCTCAAGAGCAGGGATTTGAGAGTTTAACAGTTTCCTTGGCTTGTTTTAGCTCTTCTTTGTCAGACGCTGCTGCCGCTAAGGCTTCATTCTTTTCCGCTCGCGCAGCATCGAGCTCTTTATTCAGGCGAGCAACCTCACTCTCCAATAAAGATTTTTCAGTATTAACCTGCGCAATAGTTTGGTCACGCGCCTCCATCGCCAACTCCAGGTCACGCGCTCGACGCGCGTACTTGGCCGCATCTGCCTCTGCCACCTGCAGTTTCTCCCGCGCAGCTTGCAGCTCAAGCCCGCGCTTCACAAAAGCAGCGTTGGCACTTGCCCGGTTCTTGCTAAGTTCTGCTTGGAGTTTCTCAGCTTTCTCTCGGGTATCAGAAAGATTCCAAGCAGAAATCTTAGCCTCTTGCTTGGCCTCCACAAGGGCATCACGTACCTTTATATAGTCATTGCGAAGCTCTTGGGAGGCAGCAAAAAACGCAGACCCAGCAAAAAGTTGGTCATTAAGCAAATCCACGCGAGCGCGGTCCTCTTGAAACCTCCTTTCAGCTGGAGGAACAGAGTGAGCCCAAAAGTCTTCACATACGCCCAAGGATTGGAATGAGCTCTCTTCAGTGATACTCCAGCTCGGGCGGTATATGTGATCGGCTCCCTACAAACACAAAGCAACGCAAAGAAACGTTTTAATTATCTAAACACTAATTTGGAAGTCTGCACAGCGGAGCAAAATAAACTTATATCTGGGGAGAACCGGCAGAAAGATTAGCGCCAGCTGATGAGCTCCTGCCTGCCCCATGAGAAAAAGGCTGCGCCACGAAATCTCGTGGCGCTATAGGGCTTACGCGGCCACCATCAGAATTTTCAAAATTAACCTCCTCATCATCCTCTATAACAGGTCTCTTCTCCTGCGACTTGGAAGAATCAAAAATAGTCTCACGAGGAGGGCTGCGCGCAGGAGGAGGTGAGGGAGGTCTTGACGCTGTTAGATCAGCGCGAAAAATAGCCTCCTGCTCCTTAGTGATCCCAATGAGGGGAGATTCAGTACTTGTTGGAGCAGGAGCAGAACTGACGGCGCCAGCGCTAGCAGTGCCACCAGCAGCTTGTGTGCCAGCTATAATTCCTATAAAAAAAACCAACAAGGAGAAATGATTCATGACTTGAACTAAAGGAAAAAATCAGACAATCAAAGCGCAATAAATACCTTGGCGCACCGCAGTCCGCGAATTAAGCATCGCCATGAAGTCCATTTTCCCCTTTTTTGAGGGCAAAACAGAGGACTTCAAAACAACCTTCGGCATAGCCTTGGCACCTTGCTGCGCCTGAGGTTGAGCCACCAACGTTGCCGGCTCTACAAAAATTTGAGTGAACAAAGCTTCATTAATAACTCTATCGGAATCACGCTCATAAAACCACAAAATATAAACAAAGTATACCTGTTGGAGAAGACGAAACAGCAGGCGCTGCACCGCTTCCCTTGTCCGCCGCACGCAAAGATGAGGTGGCAGCACCATACCTCGTGTGGACTGGAGGATTGCCCACACCTTGAGGCAAAGAAGACGAGGAAAACTTGGAAGTAAAACCCTTGGTTTTCCCAAGTCCCTTCACTTGAGTAGGAGGAAGATTCTGGGCAACAGAGCCGTCATCTTTTTTCTGTTTTTTACTGGCCCCTGCGCCAGTTTTGCCTTTAGCCTTGCGCTTGAGTTTTTGCGCTTCAGCTTCTGCCACCTTCCCTTCCTCTTCCACAGGCTCGAACTCATAATTAGCGAGCGCATCTACAATACGCGCAACAGAAATTTTAAAACCAAATTTGATATTTTAAGGGTCTATACACAAATACAAGGGCTTACCAGGCGCATCGCTGTCAAAGCAAAATTCTAAGTCGACAGGGATGAACATATCATCGAAGCGATCAGGAAAAGCAACTTCCCCAGCATTCAGGGCGACAGAGCCACCTTCTGTATGCTCGTCATAAGCGGCGTGGATGTATTCCCTGCTTTCTGCATAAAACAAGACAAGTGATATCAGCAAAACGAATTATACTCGCGCAAAATTAATGCAATGAACAAACAACCCACCTGAGCCATCAACATGGATGACAGGCTCAGTCTCGCTGTCAGTCCATCTCTTGCTCATACCAACCCCCACCAACGCTTCCTCGCAAATACTCTTGGCAGGGGATGGTTCAGCAGTTAATTTTTTAACCCACGCGCCAGATGGATTCTTAAGAACGTCATCATCCGCGGGCACGGAAGTAATCGCGCGCATGGTCATACGAATGGGAATAACACCAGCCTTGACATAAAAGAATTTTTCAGCCCAGTCATGAAGGCTTTTGAAGGAAACAGTGCAGCACTTAACCTTCTGACTGCGTGGTGTGAATGAGAACCAAGAATCTTGGATTTTCGGCTTATAAAAATATTGAAAGCGCTGAGGGGTGGGCTCCTCGCGCTGAGCTTTGCACGTGAACTCAAAATGAGTCATGCGTACTAATCCACAGGGATGGACTTGAGATATATGAATCCCGTAAAATTGTAGGAGCGCACCTATAAACCTCGTCATCGGAAGACGAAGATTACAGTGGGAGAAAAAGTGAGAATATAAAGAGATATAGCCGGCGGGAGGATCCGTCGCCGTTTGCCCGGCTGCCGGGAGCAGACAACCATACTCAGGGAGAAAACCCTGAGAAGCAATGAGACTATCAAGCTCAGGCTGTCTCAACTTGCAGGAGATCTCGTCCCATCTTTTGGCCGTTTTAGTCTTTCCCCCCTCCTCCGACGAAGCCTCGGCAACCCGAATACCCTTGCCGGTCTTCTTCAAGTTAGACATAACCACTGATTTTACACGGCTTTTACTAGGGGAAATTGTGGTGTCTGGGTTATCAGACATACAATTGCGAATCGAACAATATAGTTACTTTAAGCACGGAATTCAGGGACAAAGACGAAAGCACTTAATCAGAATGTAAATGATAGGCAAAAGCTCTAAAAATGACAGTGGAGATGAAGAAAAAACCGTTCAAAAGGTTTGGTTTTATAGGCCCAGGGGAGAGAAAGAGAAACAAGTAATAATCAGATCTACGCTCACGCGCCCCCACTCGCAGGCGTAGGCCAACATAAGCGCGACACGTGTTCCTGACACTGCATGAGGAGACGTGAAAGGCCACTGTAGCACCTCGAGCACACGAAAGGTCTGACACATAACGTCTCTATCTCTGATGCATGTCAACACCAACCAACCACGTGCATTGACGATTCGTTTTAACCAAAGGGATGGAATTTCGCACAACGCGCGTACAAGAAAAGAAAAAGAAAAAACAAGCCCTATTGAAAAAGCAAACTATTAAGTCTAATATCTATCTTACCTCGCTCGCGCGAGACAAGACACACATTAGACTGGGGGGGCTTGAAGGGGTATGCACCCGCCTTAACATCGACAAGAGGCTTGAAATCAGGAAACAGGAAACATCTGCGCGTGGCGCATATCACATATGCGCAAAGCGCAAGCGCAAGCGGGGCGGGGCAACCCACAAAGCCAAAACCTATGCGCAAGCGCATGAAACATCTGCGCATGGCGCATATCACATATGCACACAACACACATTTAGTGTGAGAATAAAGAGAAGACCTTGCGCATCCCCGGGATAGGCGCATAAAGGCTGCGCGTAAGCGACACACAACAAATGAGACAATAGTCTAATCCAAATCAGAATAAGGACAACCATGATTGTACTCATCAGGCAACCTTCCAGAAGGTATCTTTTAAGGAATAAAGAATGTGCTGATGTTGACAGCTGCCAATGAAGGGTGGACAACTCAGCAAAGCCCATGTGCCACCACGTGATGGCACATGGGTCAGGTGAAATACCTTGGTCAGAGAATAATCAATGAAAAAGCACCAGGTGTCCTAAGTACACGTGGTGCGAAGCAATAGGAGGAGGCCAAAAAGGCCCTAATTGGGTCTGAGCCCAATCATTGGAAACCCTAATACTATAAATACCACACCACCTCCACAGTTGGAGCCAGGCAAGAAAATATATTCTAAGTCCTTACTCATTTTCACATCCTGATTATCCTCTCCTACAATATCTTATTCTCACACCGGAGGGTTACCCCAAAGAGGACCCCTCTGTCCCTTTCTGAGGGGTAAGCTCACGGTGCTGTTCGTTTTGTAGGTGGAAGAACTCATATCTCGGGAAACCATCGGTGATATAGCACACTCGTACCCGAGGAACGTTGATCGTATACAAGTAAGTCGATCCACGCTTCTTCACCAGTCAAAGATGTAATGTCATACCCCGATCAATGGCGACGGAACATGTCGGTGCGTAACGTATTGATTGGACAGTAGCTCAAAAAGACACTAATTAAAGCGACAATAATTATTTAATTTCATTAAGATTAAACAAGTACACAAATTCAATAAGTAGAACTAATACATCACAACTTGTAATAAATATCCTAAGGTCAACTAACTATATTCGATCTTGAATACATCAAATACTTGAACCTGTAGCATGTATAAAAATAGAGTTTGTCAACACGAATGTTAGTGAGAATACATAAGTTTTAGTTTTATATATATAATAGGTAAATCACAATTCATATATAAATGGTGAGCATTACAAAGCTTATGAAAATGTAAACAACTAAATAGATGTGGACCTGTTCCTATTGATACAAAATCAATGTACTTGGGTAAATGTATGATCATACTAGATGAGAATAGATGAGGATGAGATACCAACCACCAAACATAAAATAAACACTTAAGCACATAGAGCATAGTCTTAAAGCATGCAATAATCACACATAAACATAACTTGATTTTGAATAGATGCGGTCAAAAACATAAGTAATGTAAATAAGGTATGCATGCTACCCCCAAAATATAAAAGATGGAAAAAGGAGTATGTAAACTCACCTTAACGAGTGGGTTAACGAAGATGAGATGACGATAAAATTAAGATAAACGTGGTTGAGTTCTGATGTGCTAAAAGTAGTTATAAATTTATTAACTAAAATTATGCTAATCTAAACACTAAGTAATAAGTTCTAGACTCTTAACTAAACTAAAACTACTAACAGGCAAGTGAACCGGTCGACTCTAGTACAGCGAAGTAAGTCCGGATATCGAACCCACAAGACTCTTTAAATTACGTAAACTAGCTAATTAAACTCAACTACAAACACGACTATTTATTTATTATTATTTGGGGGTTTTACTAAAAAATATTAAATTAATCACTAAGACTTAAAGATGACTTAAACCTAGACTTAATTCAAATGATGACAAGCAACCACCCAGGCTAGAATCTCCTAAGTTTCAGTTATCAGTTAACCGGGAAAATATTTAGTTATGGAACTGGGATTGTAAAATAGACGCTTAAAAGAAAACCCGAACAGGACCTCTGACCCTTCTCAAGAAGCCACCTATGGGTTTCTAATAAGTTTTAACACTCACCAGCATTAAAAATCAAGTTTCAATTGACTCAAAAGACAAAGTTTATCAATCAAACCTATACGTACTCCTTACGAAGAACTAAATCTAGCAATCCTGATCAACAAAGACCTATCAATAACCTAGCACTTTACAGCTATTTAAGTTAGCAACACACTTAGGTTTATTTGATTAAATAATAGTATTCCTATGATCTTATTCGAAATCAATCATAAAATAGCCAAAAACACAAAATAGATGACCTAATAGGATGAAGATCTGTTGGGTTTGTTTGCTCTTGATATTCGGGTTCTATTTCCGCGATTACCCAAACCGAGACGTTAAAGACCCGTTGAAGTTTGAAAATAAAGTATGAAGATCTTGAAAATAAAGTTGGAAATAAGCGTGTTTGAAGCTTCTCTTTGTAGATCCGGATGCTCGGGATCTACAAGTGCCATATCCGGCGTTTCAGGAACCGTTCCGCCATACGCCAAAATTCCGGCGAGCTTATGGTTCTTCTTCTCCACGATTATAGAGATTGGAGATGTAAAAAGTCAAACTCCGACATTCAGTTTGGTGAGTGTCGGTTATCTCTTATTGTTGCAACTGTGGGATGAAGATAGTGGCCAGTGGTCGGCGGCTGTTTACCAGTGACTGTTGGGTATGGAGGATGGTGGTAGCGGTTACGGTAAAAGGGGGTGACGGAGTTTGGTGAATGAATGGTGGATACGGTTTTTTTGTGAAGCTTGTGGTGGAGACCGGATCTAAAGGTTGGTCTACGGCTGATGTTAATGGGGTTTGTGTGCAGGGTAGTACACATGGTGGTGGCTCTTTTTTCGGGTAGGCGGTGGCTGTGGTGATACGCCATGGCGGAGGTGGCCATGGCAGCGGTGATGGTGATAGAAGCAGGAGGGTGTTGGCTGACCGGTCGGAGCTCAATTTTTCGGCACAGAGGAATTTAGTGGATGACGGCTAATGAGTTGGTGATGTTGGATCTGAGAGGCGGTGGTGATGATGGTCAGAATATGTTTTCCGGCAACCGATGTCCGGTGTACGTTTTCAGATAGACGGCTGGTAATCTCTGGGGTGTAACTATGTATCACTCACGTGAGTTAACTGGTGGCTAGCAACTAGGTTACAAATGACATCTCCTTGATGGGTTGCAAAATGTTAAAATTGTTCTAGATTTGGGCCTTAATCCTTAGTTGATTGGGCTAGGTTTATTTATTTGGGCCTAAAAAGATAATAGACCAACATGATTTATGGCTGCTAGAATTATTGTTGGGTCTACACATCCCGCCAATTTGGAATATATAGAACCAGGTATGTGCTTACAAGATATATTTTCAAGAAATAGTTGTTTTTCATGTTGACCTAACTGAAGAAAGTCAAATTTGTTCGGGTTTTGTTATTATTGGACCGTGTTCAAAGCATATTATTTATATGTTATTTTCAAGGCATTCGATAATTGGATCCTGAAAACGTGGGCTACAAGCATCCGAGATGCTTATTTATTAAGGTGATAATTTTTGAACAAGTTGGGTTTAATAGGGAATTAAATTTTTTAAGTTCTCAACCTTAAAATGTGGGATACGAGTATCTGGCATACTTATTTATTAGGGGTGGGTTACTTAAATAATTTCATTCACGTAAATAATAAGCTTTGTCATTTGATCGTTGTCCCCGGTGTTTCGTCAAGCTCTCTTCTAAACCTATATTGCTTAATATCCGAGATGGATAAAGAAGCGAGAACATCTTCATGAATGAATTAGGTGGATCATACCTTGAGGGGGTGATTGAAGAAGCTTCGGTTATCCGGATGATTTGCAAAAATGCGAGACACAGTTCGACGATATTTTGAGATCACAAGTCAAAGGGGTGATTGTAAGGCCAATATTTGTGACTTGCGATATCAAATTACGAAACCCATTATTTATTCATGGTCAAGAAAATAATTAATGTCGGCGAAAAGTCTGGACACGAAACGAGAGCTTCTGTGCACGTGTTTGACTTAAATGGAGAAAAGGCTTCTACTTTTGCTATAAATAGGACTTGTATATCACTTATTAGTGTGTGTTTTCCATGGTGTAAATCATCCACCTAAGGGGAGCTCACCTTGGTTGGGTCTGTTCGTTTATTAATATATTAAATCTTTAACCGACAACGAGATCGTTCATTTATTTTATCTTTATATTATTTGTGTTCGGTCGCTTGATTTACCGCACCTGTCTCGAGCATTTATCAAGAACAAAGCCGTTCGTTGTCGGATCCGGTTTCGGGACCTACACAAACATTAACAAAGGTTCATCATAAGCCTAGGTAGTCTATAATGTTTAGCCTAGCATAATAAAATCAAACAAACCAATAATAAAGGAAATCATGGTGAAAAATAATGTAAACGGAAGAAAATAGGTGATAAAACCCGCGGTCTTCATTGTTGATTGATAAGCGCGTCACCATATGATTTCAAGCCTCCAAAACCTCCAAAAGACTTCCTTTTGAGCTCCCAAATTCGTCCCAAACGGCTGGGGTTCGTAGATTATGATTAGGGTTAAGTTTAGAGGTGTTTATATAAACTTTCAAGGCCCAAAACTTAAAATTAGTAGAAGATTTTGGAACACTGAGCCCATAAACTTAAAATTCATAGAAGATTCTGGAAATATAAGCCCATAGACTTAAAATTTGTAGAAGATCCTCCGGTTCTACGGGTTGGCTTATTTTAGCTCGTTTTTCGCTCTTTTCATCCATGAACAAGTCCCGGGACCTATAATATATAAATATGTTAGTAACATATAAATTCTAATAAAAACCGAACAAAAACTAATAAAATAGTAAATAAAATATACAAGGGATTTATATATATTTAGCATTATATCAAGTTCCTCGGGATACGCCAACAAAAGTTCCTAGTCGTTAACGATAATATTAATTAATTAACTAACGAAACAATTATAATAACAAGACCCATGACGGATTTGAGATTTGATGGGATTTAAGTAAAATTTGTAATTAAAGTATCAATATAAGTTGTAATAATGATATAATAAAATTTGGGAATAATAGTGAATATCAACAAAATAAAAACATGAAGCATGACATACTAATCGGTTTTTAAAATGAAAGAGATTTGGAACCTTTTAGGGTTTAATGTCACACCCCAACCTAAGGCGGAAATGCCGGGGCGTGAGCATGATAGCTCGAGGTAACTATCATGCAATAATGGTGACAATATCTAGTAATTTATTTTATTCCAAATAAAAACAAAATATCCAAATATAGCAAATCAATCAAACAAGAATCCATAACAATAAAAGAAATAATCCATTATTTAAACTTAAATAAAATCATTCTTGATAAAGCCTATGGTCTCATCAAGTAGTCCAAAACTCCAAGTCTTCAGTTTAAACGATAACCTGCATATACGTAGAAAATACAATAGGTTTTGTCAACAATAATGTTGAGTGAGCAGTCATTAGTTTTGCAATAATATATAATATGAAAAGATAGCAAAGCGTAAGTAAAGCGGTAAACAAACCAAACCAATGAGCAAATAAGTGTCAAGTGAACCAGTGCCAAGCGAATCGGGCGCCGGTTACAACTAAAAGTCATATGATCATACTATTATGAGAACATGGTGGACCTCTCCGAATGCGCAAATTAAGCAAGTAATCAATTAGCAATTTAAGTCTAGCAATTCACACACAATACAACGTTTGCTAATGATTAAGATATGTATAATATAAATACTTTAAGTACGTATACGCCCCCAAAACGTTTGAAATATGTGAAAAAGGGGGGATGACAAAACTCACCTTAAGATAAGCGAGTTAATATGATATTAAGAAATAAACGAAGAATCTTCCGACTAACGCGCCGAACAAAAATATCCAACAGAACCTGAAACTTAAAGGTATGAAAGTATAAGTAAAAGCGAAACTATTGCCGCTAGAATCAATCCAAATGGATAAGTATAACTCGAGTTATGTCGATTTTAATGTTTAAACGAGTCGAGTCTGACCAGAATCCGAACTTCGAGTCGGGAGTCGGGTTTTGGTCAGAACCCTTAAAATTTAATTTCAATAAGAAAAGTCTTCTGGACCGAATGTTGAATCCGACCAGAAGTGTGAGAAAACGAGAAGTCAAAGATGTTGACTGTTTTACCCTTTATCGGGTTTTAAAGCAATTGACCAGTCAATAACCGTCAATCTCAGAAATTGATTGAGGGTTATCGACTAGGGAATGTTTATGAACAAAATCTCAGTTTACAACTTACCTGGAATATGCACGAATGATGAGATATAACGAGTTAAAGGTCGTTAAGCATGCAAAGTCAACCGTTAAATGAACGGTTCTTCAACGAAACACCAAAAACCGAAGAGAATTGAGAGAGGCAGAGAGGGTGACGGCTGGAGGATGAAGATTAGGGTTTAGGTAAAGTTTTGTGGCAGATAAATGAGGTTAGTTTATATAAGAAAAGCCTAAACGAACTAATTAAAGGCTTTTTGGCCTGTTAAGCAACTAATCTCGTAATTAATGAAATAATCACTGATTATATCATAAAGATTGGGTCTTGATGGTTAAGAAACGAGGTATTACATATATTTCAGTTATATGGAGATTTCTTGGTCCTTACTTCTTGCTAATATGCCAAAAATACACGATTTCATGCCTTAAACGAGTTTACGAACCAAAAATAAATGTTCTGACATGTGCAGCTATCCCAACGCGTCGCGCGACAGCGGGCCTAGGGCCGCCGCGCGGCGCTCCGGCGTTCAAAGGTGAGCAAGTTTGATAATTGGCAGCTTTGGTCCTTCTAGTTTGTGCTTTGATCACTTTATGAACTAATTATGTTATATTCAAGAATTAACTATTAAGTAAAACATGGAGGGCTAAAAGTGAACATAAAGAAACTTCATAACTCATAATGCAAAGTATTAATAGAGTTTAGGATCTGAAAAGGTTCGTACAACGATTAAAATGAAAATAAATGGATACGGAAAACCCGAAATGTTACATTTAAACTATTATTATTATTATTATTATTATTATTTGCATTTCGGTTTGATCTTCAAATAAAGTAAATATTAATTGTTGATAAATAAATAGATAAAAACCTAAACCGACTGAAGGCACGGACATACTAAACATCAGTACTCATAGATTAACAAAAGATAATAACAATTAGTTGTTATAATACATGAGGAAACTACTGAAAAATTACAAACTTTACATCCCGGGTATGACTCAAAAGGATTAGCCGCGATTCGTTATCTGTCGGTCTTCGATTTCAATGTTATGGATCATGTATGTGAAGTAGAGATGATTGGAATTGATGGTTTTCTCCTTTGCTGCTCTGAAAATGGTCTGGTAACTGCTTTATGACGGTTAGGGTCGTCAAAACGAAATATAATTAATACCCTAATCTCTCCCGTCTGTGGGACCCATCACGGTATGCGATGGGTCACTCTCTGGTACATCGCGATACGCGAATGCGATGGACCAAAAGTCAACACATTAAATGATTTAATAAATCAACGCGTGGCGCAATGACTTTCTCCAATCCCCATTGCGTAGTGCGATGGGTGGCTTCACCAGCCGAACTCCTTTTGCTTCTAGTTTCACGTGCTAGACATACCGGGTCTTTATCCCGTGCTTGTACATGTCCAAATTAGTCTTTTTAAGCACCTGTGACCTGAAATACCATAGACACGTATGAAGTACCAAAGTTCCTACAATAAACGACTAAAATACTTAAATTAAACATACAAACTATATACAAATGGACCGTACATCACACTATCACCATCTAGCAACAACACTACCCACTACCAAAAATCATACACCACTACCGGTTTATTTTAGCAATATACGGACGTTATAAAACAAACATTCTTCTTCTTGCAGACTGCAGATGTTTGGTACATCTCTTCTTCTACAGATGTCTGCAGATATAGTTCGCAGACTGTAGACATTTTAGCTCTGAAAAACAAACAGCACCCGAGTTTTATGACAAGCTTGGGGAGGGGGGGATTGACTAAAATCCATCTCCAAACCATGCTCACCAAACTCCTAACGCCCAAGAGGAGTGTTTTAGTGGGCTCCACCCCATTTAAGCTAATCAACTTCTCTCTCTCTCTCTCTCTCTCTCTCTCTCTTAAATTTTGGTTAACTAATTACAGCCTCCATTACACTTGTTTTTAAAGTTTACTGTCTACGTAGCGCTTTAACTATCCAAACCATAACACGTCTTTTAAGTATTCTACTTACTCTTTAGCTCAAATTAAAAGCAAATTAAACAAATGAGTAGCTCTTAGCTCGTCCGATTAACAGCAAGCACGTAGAGATGCAACATTTGCCAACGGTTCCATGTTTTATTGTTGCTTTCATGCACTTAAGCCATTTGAGCTCTTCCAAATGGAACCTTCTAATTAGTTCAAACTAGAAAGATTGTCTAAAAGATGTGGGCACTAGCATTATTGCTGTTAATTGTGTATGTATGCCCCATACTGAAATTCCATTCACACGGATTTATTAGAAATGGGTTTTAATCTTGTTGCATCGTTTTGACTTTTTTTAACAGCGTTTTGACTCCCATTGGGCTTACCATTTATCAATAACCGAGTTCCAGTCCTGAGAGGGAATTTCAACAGTTCATTATTAGTTTGACGCTCCAGATATTCGAACGCAGGACCACTAGAGGCCTAATGGCAAATACGGACTTCCCTTGAAATATATCCTGATTGTTACGGTACTTTTAATTGGACTTGTAATTTTCCTAGTTCTTTCATAACAGCATCATTATTCTTGCAAATGAAATTTTATCAAGTTTCAACAATATCTACCACTGATCTTGTCACTTACTGATGAAGATTTATAACCCACCATCCCAAGATCCCATTACCCCAATTTAACCGAGCTACATGACTTCTTTGTAGCATCATCCATGGCTTTCTTTGTAACACCATTGTTGCATATGTTAGCAAATGTTCGAGTGTGTTTCAGGCCGTACTGAGTCAAGGGTCCACAGTATGTCTCAAATGTTCGAACCATAAATTTCAGACAGTCCCAATCATCCACAAGGGCTGATCCTTCAGCTCTCACCGGTCCATGTCCACTGCCTAATAATATTCCTTTGATCTTATCGACGCTGCTATCCAAATGCGCCCTATGTGCCGTTATTTCTTTGATTTGGTTGAGTAGTCCTTTCTTCTGTTGTGTTTCTTCTGTTGATTATTGTACTGCATATATATAACATGAGATAACATCAATCCACCATCATATCAAAGTGTCAAATGCATTTTCGTATATTTGAAAATAAATACCACGTGCCACATCGAATAAAGATCTGCGTCTCTTTGGTCGATAACACCCATGGAGTCAAATGCTTGAGATTTTTCAGTGGGGATTTTCCTAGCTGCAGAACCTTGATAAAGGGAAACGGTTTCGTTGCTTATGCTCAGGGTACCGTATTGCATTACATGTGATCCGCTGGACGGATCATATTCATTATTTGAAGTCCTCTTCTTCACCTAAAAGAAAATTGGATGATTATTTTCGCAATTAATACTAGAATGGGCCTTGGGGGCGTTAAATGGTCATTTTCACAGGCGAAACAAACTTGAAATTTTGAACGGCTGAACACGACCTGTTTGATGGGAAAAATTGTATTTATTATTTTATTCACAAATTAATACTTTGAATATACATTTTTACAATAGAAAATACAAGTTTGTATAAAACAATTACATGTAATTAAAAAAATCTTATGTCAATTTCCTTTTTAGTTTTAAGTCTTGGTATAAGAGAACCAAGCAATTTAACGTACTACATAAAATGATTTTTTTTAAATAAAATAAAAAATAAATGGGTTAAACTGGTCAACCCATGAACCCGATCTATTTAACTAAATAGGTTCGACCCGAAACTGATCCAAACCCGCTTATATCAATCCCAAACCCGCAAACTTTGTGTTAGGTTCGGGTCATGTTTTCGTATAGTGTGAGAGGTTCACCTCCTAATTGTAGTAATTACACACATTTAAATCAAGAAAATTAACTCATGATGCCAACCTTCAAGTATTGTTGTTTCAAGGTTTCATGCCTCAAATCTTCAGAGTCACTAAGAACCAAAAGTTAAAAATGGGACCAAATCAGTAGCTTAAATGCAGTCGTCACATAAATGTTAAGATTTTTCGGTAACAAACCTTCGAAAATACTTCCACTTTCACACGCTTCAACGTATATCACCTACATTTAACATTTCAAATGATTATATATATCCATACTCACCAATGATAACAATTAGCTAAAGATTAATCAGTTTAGAGCAAAATGTATCATACCATCTCATGATATGTTCCACTCGCATGCTTTTTTTTCAAAACGTTGATGAAATCATTAGCGTAGATGGTCGAGTGTGGCATACCTATTGCAATATCAAAGAAATTAAGTCAGTAACGAATTTAAACATTTTGATTGTTGTCGAATATATGAAAGATGGTAACCCAATACCAAGTACTCCAGGACTGCCATGATCGGCGTAAAACACAAAGATCCTGTCTTCAGGTTTGCTGGCTACCACTTTCCCGCTTCCACCTTTCACGGCTGCTTTATTGCCAAGAAGCACAGCAAAGAAATTCTCTGCGGACACACTTTCTCCAGTATAGTCCTAACACATTTTGAAGTTGTCATATTAAGAGCGCGTTTGGGATTGAGTTTGAAAATAACTTATTGACTTCAAGGCCGGCTGGGACACTGTGCAACATGGGCGACCGGCCGGGGCACTTAATTTTCAGGGCACAATTTTTTTTATATATATTTTTATGAAAAAAAATATGTATATTTAATGTTTTACCCTAATTATACAATAACAAGTTTGGTCTAGTGGCAAAAGGTTGTAGGTACTAGTATCACATGATACAAATTTAAGCTTATTTTTATACAAAAAGTTTTTACACAACCTAAATCATAACTAAGTAAGCTCATACAAAAATTTAATTGTTTAAACCAAAATAAAAAACCATTTAAATAAGGCATATTTTTTTTTCCTTATATTATTTCGTTACTTATTAGGGTCCATGGGCCTTTTTATTTCGACTAGGCCGAGGCATATAAATTCTCAGAGACGGCCCTGATTAACTTTATAAACAACTAATAAGTTAAAAGATATGTTGGGGAAACACAAAAGTTCCTCTTATTTTAGCTTTTTGAAAAGATTAAAATGTTGTTTTCAAAAAGCCTCAAATCTTGACTTTTTAAATTAGAATTTTAAAATAAACTAATAAATCAATAAAACTGTTTTCAAATTCAATCTCAAACTTGTCCTAAACATTGTTGTTTGATAAAAAAAAAAGTACGGACTTGAAAACAAAGAGAGAGAAGATATAATTGCATTTATCATTCTCTAAATTTACATAATCACATATATGTTTGTTTAAAACAATGCGTTAAGATTTAAGAGCATTGAACCTTTGTGGCTTTGCATTTAATTAATTAATTTATTATTTCTCTTTTTAATTTAACCTATGCATTTAATGTATTTATTTACTATTTTCTTCTTTTGAATTGAACCTTTGCATTAATTAAAAATTTACACTTTGAGAAAAATCATGCATTTTAATATAAGTTTAATTAGAAAGGAATGTATGAAACTCCCCTAAAAATGTCTAAATATATGTACATAAATTTCTCTTTTTACCTTTCCACCAACTCCTTTTATTTAAATATTAACAAATAATAATTTTTTAATGATTAACGAATAAAGCTCAACTTAACAATAATACTAACAAATTTTATAGACTTAATGTGTTTAATTTTTATCTTTTTACTTACCTTTTTACATTAAAAAAATAAACTAAATAAAAATAAAATAAAAACATAAATTTGTATACACATTACATAAACTTAGTTATAACTTACTCATACCTTTGGCACACCGGCGTACACATCTGATCCAATGGGGTTGTTAATTATGACACCGTGCCTAGGATTATATGGATGATTTGCAGTATCATCATACATGAAAACAATTATGTTTTCATCCTTTAACCCACCCTTTTTAAGGATTTGATACGCATGACAAACGTCTGCCTGAATACATGTAAAATAATACCAGACATTAGCTTTTATTTTTTGAAACCTCTTAGTACTTACATATATAAAAGGTACGTAAATTAAAATTTCAGTAAGTGTTAACCTGATGACGATAGTTGAAGAACCCATTTGAACCGGCTACTAGAACGGCCCATGTTGTACTATTGGCTTTTGGTCGGGTAACTAATTTGAAGGTATCAAACAAGTTTACCCAGTTAGCGTCAGACAATTCTACCGGAAACACAATTAATAGTAACAGCATGAGATGGAAAGCCATGTGGTGACTCGCCATGCTAAACAAAAAGCTTGATAGAATTATCAGTTCCAAAAGTCACAAATATACATGTATATATACATGTGTGTGTGGTGTGGGGATATAGTGAAAACTCCTCTTAAAGATAAAACTTAAAAACTCCTAAAAACTATTTTTAACTTTTAAATTTTTTTTTTCCATTATTCTTATATGTTGTTATTGGTTCAAAAAAAAAAAAAAAAAATTTGTCGGTAACATCGTCGGTGTAGTGCGCATATGTAATAGTGTGCATTGCATATATGTAAAAGTGTTTGTATTGCATAGAATACAACACTATTGCACATATTTGATACACACTATTGTATATATGCAATATAAGACTAATACACACATCGAATACACATTAGTACGTATGTGTAATACAACATTAACGCACATGTGCACCACATCGACTTTTATTTTATTATTATTTTTTTTTCATATAATACAACACTACTACACATATATAATACACAAACATTGAATATACACAATTAAACTCAAAAATACATAGTAATACACATGTGTAATACAAAGGTATCGCACAGTAATACCTATGTGCATTACAGCGGGTTTTTTTTTAAATTTTTTTCGAGCAAAGGGTAAGGAAATATAAGAATAATGGCAAAAACAGAAATTTAAAAATATTTTTTTTATTTTTAATTAAAAATAATTTTTTAAGAGTTTTTAAGTTTTCTCTCTAAATATAAGCTTTTTCTTGATCCTCTCCTTGTGTATGGGTGTACACATTTAATTTAAAGATATTTATTATTATATGATATGATATTGTTACAAAAATATTCATGATATTATACACAAAATAGTTATAATATCACATAATATATTGTCCATATAATATGATGTGATCACGTACACACCAGTCAAAGATGTAACTTGTTAATTAAATTCGTTCCTTTTTATATATCTATACAAGTGTCACTATTTGGTTGCTCACAACCCCATCTAAAGCTACTAGATTGCTTGACTAGTGATTTGAAGTTCTCATTCATTTGATTCAAATTTCTGGGTGTGGGTCTCATCAAACATGTATAGTCCTTTAATGTGTTATAACATCTCATTTATTTGTGATACCCTTTCATTATCAAATAATAATCTTCGCGGTCATGGGTTTCATCAAACACGGATGGCCATTAAACGGGTTATGGCATCTCATTATTTGTGAAATGGCCCTTTTATCAACAAACAATAATGTTCACGGGTCATTGGTATCACCAAACCTGGATAGCCCTTAAACAAATTATAACATCTCACTTATTTGTAAAACTATTTCGTCATCAGACCCTAATCTAATTTCTCACGTCTACATATTCTCTGTCGCCGATTATCATCTCAATCATTGGTTAACTTTCGATTACCACCCACCATCGTCAACTTCCCCTCTGACACATTAACCACCATCGTCACCTACATCAACCGCCCCCTTTGGTCAACTTAATCATTTGGGAGGCCTAAATTGAAGTAAAAGTTTGACGCCCTTTTTGAATATATATATATATGTAGTTATGAAAACTTTAGAAACTCATTCTCAACCACATGTTTTTAATTAAAGTTTGAATCTTGTGGTCCATAATATAAGTTAATAAAAAATATAAATATAAATATAATTTATTCTCTCTCCTGAAAACATATATAAAAGTTAGTAAAAATTGTTAAAAAATAGCAAAACAATTATTTTTTGATTTTTCAATATTTTGTATTAAATGTACCAACATATATTACATGTATAAAAAAAGACAATAAAAAAACGATATTGCATATGGTTTTCACAACTAAAATGAGTTTTCATTCTATACTTCCCTATTACAATAGCTAATTTCATCATTTTTGGGCGTGTATAATATATATATTATGCATGCCCAAAAATGATGAAATTAGCTACTGTAATTTGGGGGATTACTCCATAAAATAGTAATCAAGTTTCAGATTTGTAATTTTACGAGGGAAGTTGTTTTGATCTTAATATCCTATAAATATTTAATAGAATGCTTGAATAGCCGATTGCAGTTTGAAAAATCCATCACTATAATTAGAATAACCTCCCCATAATATGTCGATTAATATTGATTTCCGCAGACTTATAGCAAGAATGGGGAATCGACAACAACTTCAAGAGCGTCGTTTCAATTTTCAAGTCGTTAATTTTTCCACTCAAACACTTGTAGAAATTCAATTACCAAGCCCTATAAACATAAACCAAGCCTAGGTACCTTATCAATGTGGTGGCCCAAATCTACTGCTTGGGTTGCTTGACCCTGGAGCCGTACATGCTTTTTCATAAGATAAATATTTGTATTCATGTTTGTTCATTTAAAAAATTAACATGTTCGTATTCGCTTATGTCTGTTCATTAAAAATCTAAAAACCTACACATCTCAACTGAAAGAACCCAACGTTAAAATATATGATGAACGTAATAAACTAATATATACGTAGTAAATCAAAAACGTTAAAAAATAAAACAAACCATTATAAACTATAAAATAGTAAACCAATTAAAAAGAAAATTTTAAATAAACACCCCCCCCCCCCCCGGGTAACACGAGAGGCTCAAACTAGTATCACGTAAAAAACTCTCCGTTTGGTGGCGGTGGCGGTGTGACAGGATCAGACATGCTACTAGATTGTGATTAAGTGTATCTAGGTATATTATGAGTAGTATTTCACATATGTTGAATATTTTCATGTCGCTAGGCCTACCTATTCATGCAGATGTGTAGATAGTAACTCGAGATAATCGCAGGACTACCATAGGATATTGTTAGTTATTTGGACCTAACCTAATTAGTTGGAGTTTCATGAAATAACACACAATTGCTAGTTTTAATATCAAGGTTGAATATCATGCCCATGCTTGTAATGTTATTGAGTTTTGGTGAATTATCTTTGTGTTCCATTAATTACATGTTCTTTTTGCCAGTCCACTTACACAATGGTGTGACATATGTTGATACTACATACTTAGTATCCAATCTAGCGTTCGTCAGCATGCAAAAGATCATCAACTTGACCTCTATTTTAGTAGAGATATGGTTCAAGCACGAAATCTCACAGCTCAATATGTTCCCATTGCACTCAGGATTGTTGATTATATGACAAAGAGATTATTAATTGCTCAATATGGCACTTTTCTATCAAAGCTACGAGTTATTGTCACCGTATAGGTTGAGGAAACATATTTGAATATATATTAAATTGTTGAGATATTGAGGAGTTTATCTAATGTACACACATCAATAATAATGTCAAGTAGATGAATTACCTTTGTTCACACATTGGACATTATAGCATGTTGGAAGGGAGTAAAAAATATGCACGCACGGTTGTTATCCGCTGATTCAAACCGGAAAAGAAAGGTTTTTGAGTGGAAATTAAAGTGCATTACGAGATATGACGTTAGGAAACACAAGTGGTAGTGTGTAAAGAAACTAAGGAGGCATAGATGCCGTTCTTGATGTTGACGAGTGCCTCATGTTTCCCTTTCTCCGCAATCACTCCATTTTTTATGACCGCAATAATGTCTGCTCCATAGATTGTGGATAGTCTGTGAGTTACCACTATCGTTGTTCTGTGAACCATAACTCGGTCAAGTGCATCTTGCACCACCTTTTCAGATTCCGCATCCAGGGCACTAGTCGCTTCATCTAGTAACAATACCTTTGGAGCCTTTACCATTGCTCTTGCTATTGCCACTCTTTGCTTTTGTCCTCCTGACAACTGGATACCTTTTTCCCCAACATTGGTATCATAACCCTGATGAAACCACGCATAAATTGATTAGATTGCAAATTAATTGTGGAATTTCTACCCATTGCTGTAATGCTCTCTTAGTCCATATACACGTATTAGTCTTTGTGCACATGAAGTAGTAAAGTACTTTAAGATACCTGGTGTAAGGCACTGATGAATTTATGGGCATTTGCCAATTCTGATGCTTCTATGACTTGTTCCTCGGTGGCATTGCCTTCCTTCCCATATGTTATGTTAGCTCTAATAGTATCATTAAACAAGACCGGCTCCTGGCTCACAACACCCATCTGCTGCCTTAGCCACTTCACTTTAAGCTTTCTGATATCAACTCCATCAACCGTAATCTGCCCTGAATCAACGTCGTAGAACCTTTGTAGCAAAGAAACGACAGTTGATTTTCCACTCCCACTTTCTCCAACAAGAGCTACCGTCTTTATATTAAATTGCATTGTTAGCTTTAATATTTATTACAATTTTGTTAGCTTTAAGTTGAAACATTACCTGGCCAGAAGAAATTTCAAATGAGAGGTCCCTAAAGATCTGAATGCCAGGTCTACAAGGGTACCTGAAGTTAATATGACTAAACAAGATATCCCCCCTCATGTTTTCTAAAGTGGCTCCAGACTCGTCGGTATAGTCTATTTTAGATTTCTGGTCAAGAATACCAAAAACTGAGGCAACAGAAGTCTTAGCTTTCCCATAATCTGGAATAAAGGATCCTGATTGCGAAACACTCGTTGCTGCCAAACTCAATCCTAAAAACACCTTAAGAATAGAATAATTTACTATCACTCACCACGAAAGCATTGTAAAATTAAAAAAAAAAAGAAAATAGCAAACGAAAAGATGTTTCGGGTAAAACTGTACACAATAATGAATAAGTTACCTGGAAAACTTTAGGGAATGAAGTTTTGCCTGCTGCAACAAAACGAGCTCCAACATAAAAGCTGATTGCATAAACTACAAACAACAGAAACAAAGATGAGCCAAAAGCAGCACCGCTAACTAATCCTTGTTTGATTCCTGCTTTTTGAGGACCTTCACATTTCTTTTCATATAACTTCATCACCTTATCTTCTGCACAAAAGGAAGCAATTGTTCTAATGCTTCCTACTGCATCACTTGCAACTTCACTTGCTTCCTCGTATTGTCTCTGGAACAACCAAATACATACAACTTTAAATTCAGCATATTTTATTAATCTCTATACAAGAAAAATACAGTGGATAACCTTTGTATCAGCACTGAACCCATTAACAAATCTCATAGTAAAATATCCATTAAGTCCTATAAGCGGTATCAATATTAAAATTATAAAAGCCAACTGCCAATTTCCCATGAATGCAATGATTAAACCAGATAGTGCTGTAGCTGCGTTTTGAACAAGTAGAGAAAGATTATCCCCTACCAAACCTCTCACAGATGCTGCATCCGTTGACAGCTTCGCCCCAATTATACCGCTTGAATTTTGTGTCTTGTCAAACCAACTTATTTCCATCTGAACCACTTTTTCAAAGCATTTTAATCGGATTCTTCTTATCAAGTTACACCCGGCTACACCAAAAAAGTAGGTCCTACATGGTGTTGCTATTAAACTTGCCAAACCAAGTACAAAAAGCATCAATGCCCAGAACTCTGAATCCTTACGAAGCTCATGAGCTGGTTCAAAGAAAGTCTTTATCACAGTTGAAAGGAGATAACCATATGTTGGTAGGATGGCACCATTAACCACAGCAGCTATAGAGCCCAGCATGATCTGTGGGATTTCTGGCCTGTTCAGAGAAGCCAACCGAACAAGTGAGACATTTGTAGCCGTGTAAGAATCTTCTAGTTTACTTCTGTCGCTACTAATAATATAAGAAGGTGATGATTCTTGGCTTAGGATAGAAATGCCCTCAGTAATCTCCACATTCTGATCTCCACCTTGCGGTCTTTCCAAGTTTTTGTCTTGTGATCTTATAAGCTGACAGTATGCGCCATCAGGATCTTGTAATAACTCACAGGGTGAACCTGATTATTGAAACCATGAAAACAACCTAGTGTTAGTTTAGATATTTGATCAGAATTCTTGTCATGGTGAATAAGAAAAACACCTTTCTCTATAATCTTGCCATTGTGAATAACGGCGATTGCATCAGAATTCTTTATGGTAGTCAAGCGATGGGCTACAATTATAGTTGTTCGGTTAAGCATGATTCTATCAAGTGCCTCTTGAACAGCCCTCTCTGATTCTGCATCAAGAGCACTTGTAGCTTCATCAAGTAACAATATCCTTGGGTTTTTCAGTATTGCCCTTGCTATTGCAATTCTCTGCTTCTGTCCTCCAGAAAGATGACTTCCGTGATCACCAACGATCGTATCTAGGCCCTACATGCATTTTTAAGATGACAGATATATAATTAAGTAAATGACAAGCTTTGCTAGAAGATGAACAACAATATCTCGTATTTTAAAACATTGAAATTTTGTTAGCAGGATTTTTTTATAGGGGTTAATTTCTAAAATAGGCATCCTTAACTAACTCCAATTCTAATAGAAGCAAGCCCTATAGCCAATCTCCAAAATAGGCATTCAAAGTCCACTTTTCAAAATTAGTCATGGCCAATCCAATAAAGACACATAAGCTGGTTAGGCACCACTAGGTAACATTCGGGCTGCAACTGAAATCTTTGCAAAGCTGACACAGCAAACCTTTATCTAACACGTGTCGTGAACATACTATGGAGGCTCAAGAGGAATGATTAGGTGCCAACTGTGCTTAGGCTATAGAGTAGTGTAAACCTTGAAGAAATGGCTCTATTGTAGCCTAAGCATTCTCGGAAAAAGTAGAGCCTTCCTTCGTGGTTTAAGCTCCTTAGTAGCCCAAGCAGAGTCGACACCCTCCTAGCCTAATTATGTAGATTCAATCATGAATAATCAACTAGACATCAAGATAATAGAACTTACTTGTAGGAATCGTGATCTTTGATGGATTCCCGTTATAGTACCTTAATCTGATGGAAGATCCTAGACTCTAGAGAGAATAATAATCAAATGGTGTTCTTATGGAGTTTTTATATTCATAACTCTTACGATTAATCCTAATGATCAATAATGAATTAATGATGTTGAGTTATAAAAAACTCTTTATATTCTTTATTTAAGGCATTTAAAGGGAAATCTTAATTCCCTCTATACTAATCAATATTTACAATTACTACCATCAAGTAATTGTTGGGGACTAGTTATGTTATATTGGTAAGGGTTGCTCAAATGATCCGCAAGGCCACACTCATGGGTTATTTCCAACATTGGCTTCTTTGTAGAATGTTCATGATAAGTGTTAGGCCCCGTTTTGTATATTTAGTCTTTTGTATTGATTCAGTTATGTATTTGGGCCGATTGGTCATTTTGTACGTTGTTGGGCCACGGTCCATTGTAAAGAAACCCATTGGGCATTAAATTTGTTTTACTTCTCATGCATGCTTCCCTATAAATAGGAAGCATGCCATGAGAAGTAGGGGGTGGATAATTCAATAGAAAACCTTTTGGCAAAAACTCCATCACTTTTTCTCTTCTTATATCTCTCGGCTCTCTCTCTCTCTCTCTCTCTCTCTCACTAACCTTTCCTTGACTGAAAATAAACACAAGATCCGAGACCTCTTGGTTGCTTAGTGTGATTTTCGCTAGCACTAATTTAGGTTGATCCAAAGACGTTATTAGATCCACCCGAATAGGGACCTACAATTGGTATCAGAGCTTTGGCTCACTAATTGAGGGTTTTTGGATCACAACCTTGGGTTTTGATCTTGAAAAGAAGAAAATAAGTGTTCAAATGTTCTTGACAAGAAAATATCAAAAATACAAAAAGAATTGGCAAAAATTTCATAAAATGTCTTAGAAGTGTTCTTGGTGGAAATTTTAAGTGTTAAAAGTAGTGTTTACGGGTTCCAAGTTTGTTGGATTGATAAGTTAAAATTTTGCTTCGCTCAAGCATTGAACCAAACCTTGTACTTGTACTGACAAAAGTGGGTGGAACAGATCCTAAGGAAGATTTGCTTTCAGAAAGATAAAATTCTTTCGCTTCGCTTAGAATCCTTTCTCTTCGCTTGAAGCTGTTTCGCTTCACCTGAAGCTGTTTTGTGCGAAAAAGTTGACTGTTTTGAAGATTAAGCCTTGTTGAAGGCTTGTAACTACTTAGACAATGGCTAGCACTGATTCAGAACTATTGAAGGGTTATTTGCTGTTGGAAAATCAAGTGGGAACACCTCAAAAACCTCCTAAGTTTATGACCTTAGATGATAACTTTATTGATTTTAAATGGAGGTTCATGAACTTTATCTCATTAACTGAAACTGATTTGATGAGATGTTTTGAAGAGGGTCCTCATGTTCCAGTAACTCGCACTGATGCAGGGGAACAACCTAAGGCACCTGAAAATTATGATCAAGATGATTTGGATAAGTTAGCATAAGACAAGAAAGTGTTTCTGCTGTTGACAGTTTGTCTTTTAAATGAGATCACTGAGACTCTACGTGAACACAGAAGTGCCAAGGGATTAACGGAAGCTCTTGTTGAGATGGTTGAAGGAAATGCTGAAATTAGAGAAAACAAGAAAGCACTATTGAAGGAAGAATTCAACATGTTCAACCATCGTCAAGGTGAAGCTGTGCTAGATTTAGTGAAGAGGTTTGAGAAGCTCATGGAGCTGCAGGTGTTAACATTCCCAACACTGAGGTCAATCACAAGTTGATGAACTCTTTTCCTTACAGTTGGAGTGTAAACACAATAACGATCAATAGAACCACCAATCTGAATAGGATGACAAACAGTGAATTGATATCCACTATCAAATCATTTGAAATGGATGAACAGATGAGAATGAACAATCACATGAATTCTCTGAATCAAGCCGGAGTGAGTACTACATCTTCAAGTGTGCCATCTGCTTTTGTCAGCAAAACCCAACAGAATATGTATCCTGTAACCAATCCAAAGTACTCACCAAGTGTTCCCCCACAATCAACAGCATTCATCTCCACCAGCAACTCCATCCAGTGCAAGTTCGTTTCAAAAGGCAGTTGACAGTGCAGTTGCTCAAGCTCTGAAGGCACATGGAATTTCTGCAACAAAACCTCAAGCAAACAAGCCCTCTAGCTATTGTGAAGCCATTCCCATGCTGAATGATTCAAATATAACACTTGTTAAAGCTTTTCTGTCTTGTCATGAAGAGCTATTGCAAGGGAATCTGTTACCGGCTCAGTTTGAGATAGGTGATTTGAAAGACATCAATCAAAAGGATCTTGAGAAAATGGACATCAAGTACCAGATGGGCATGGCTGTGCAAAGGGCCACCGACTTCATCAAAACCTACGGGAAGGACAGCTTTAATGATTCTAATCGAAAGCGAATTGGTTTCGACAAGAGCAAGCTTTGATGCTACAATTGTGCAGAAATGGGTCACTTTGCCAGGGAATGCACAAATCCTCCCAAACCAGCAAACGATATTCATGTGACAGAAGTAACTGATGAAGAGAATGAGAAAGCTGCTGGAAAGAGGCCTGAGGAACAAAAGCCAAACAACTCAGCTCCAAGAATCGGGAATCGTCCATACAAGGGCAGCTCAAGTTTAAACTCAAGAGCCCTTGTTTCTCAAACAGAGGTCCACACTAGTATGGATTGGGACGAACAGTTTCAAGAGCTGCAGAATCCACTGAATATGGTTGGCATGGTTTTCACTTCAAACAATGAAGCCTCTTCATCTTCTACTGCTGGTTCAAGTACATCACACCTTGATGAGGTAAAACGAAATCTTTGCACGGAAGCTTGTGTTAACAAGGTTACATACTATAGATACTTACAAGACGAAGTTTTGAAAGAAAATGCAAAACTTCGTCAGTTGAACACTGAATATGTAAAAGCTGATAAGATCTACATTGAAAAAATCAAAACTCATCACGATGATGTAGCTAATCTTAGACTTGAAATTTTTCGAGAAAAACATAATGTCATTTATTATAAAGGCATAATTAATGATTTAAAAGAAGAAATTAAGAAATTAAAACTCAAAGTTTCTGATAAGAAAGGAAAGGAAAAACAAGTCGAAATATTTGAGGCATCATCTGAGAAATTAGATGAGCTTATTGGAGCCCAGAGAAGTACTAAAGTTAAAGCGGGGCTGGGGTACGATTACACTGCCGTACCACCACCATTCAATGATAACTACACCAATTTGCCCCACTTTAGCTATAATACTTCTCCTGATGAAGAAATGGCGTACGGGGTTGGTAGGATACCAAACCATGTGACATTTGTTCCCGCAGCATCTCAAACTGTTGCTCCAATCCAATCATTTGATAAATCTAACGTCAATGTGTCTTGTGGAGCAGGTGATATAAACAATGGTGATTGTGGGAAGGTTAATCAAGGTTTTAAGCAAAATGGAGGATTAGTCTTGTGTGGGTCTAACAAAAACTATTAACAACCCTGTCTGTAATAAAGTTTGTGAATCTATGTTAGGATGTTTGATGTCGGGATCAAAAACTGTATTTTGTGAAACCACTAGTGAAGACAGTTGTAATGATGTATGTAATGAAAGTGAATGTTCTTCGTCTGATTCTGAGTGTGAAACAGTTTTTGATGAAACAAAAGAGGCTATAGTTGATGAACAGACAAGTTCTAGTTGCTCGTCAACTGATCGTAATTTTGAGAACTTGAGAAAACAAGAAACTGCTTTTGAAAAGGAAAAACCAAGCACGTCGTGTAAATATGTGCCTTCAAAGAAAACTTCATTTTCACAAAATACTGATTACAGTAATAGTTCTCAATTTTATGATCAATTTGATAGTACCTATTACTACTCTGGTCAGAAACCTAGGCAATCAAATTACTTTGCATCTAATCATTCAAATGTGTTCTCAGATAGAGGTTATCAAAATGTTAACCCTACCACATCACCTCACCCCACATATTTCAGTGATCAACATGTCTATGATTGTAACAAAAGAAAATGTTGTTTTGTGTGTGGAAATCCGTCTCATCTTGCAAGACATTGCAAGAACTGGCATAAGCAACAAAGAGACGCTAAATGTAAGTTTGGTCAGACATTTGCTGAGTTAAATGTTCAATCTAAGAAAATGTCTTATCAAACTTATACCTCAGCTAGTAAGACAGATTCAAAAATTAAAAGAACCAACAAACCCAAGAGAAAGGAAGCGGTTAGCCAAGGGTCAGAAGCTGAAAACCCTAAAATCCCCTCTAAACCGTTTACCAAAGCAAACAAAGAAGATTTGATAGTTAAGCCCAAACCAAAACGAAGGCAATCAAGAAAACCTTTTCAGAACCGAGGAAATCTTAACACAAGTTCCTCGAGTGATTGCACTTCAGATTCAGATTCTCCAAAAGATTATATTTTTAAGAACATAAAATAAAATTGGGTGATTTTTTGTTTGCTTTTCCCGAGACAAGTTCGTCTCGGGGCCCTTCTACTAACTAGCTGCTCATGTATGTAGGGTCAGCCTGGAAGGCCTATCAACAGCATTTGGTACTTGGACAGTGGTTGTACCCGACATATGACGGGAGATGAGTCCCTGTTGTTTGACATTAAACCATTCGATGGCTGACATGTTTCCTTTGCTGGTGACGTAGGAGGAGAAATCACGAAACAAGGCAAGGTCTCAAATGGCACATTAACCTTCGACGAAGTCAATCTTGTGGAACAGCTCAACCACAACCTGTTAAGCGTCTCTCAGATCTGTGATAAGAAATTTTCAACTATTTTTAACTCTTTTCACTGAAAATGAATGTCTTATTCTTAAACCAGGCTTTAGAGTCCCTGAAGAGTGGATTATGTTGCGTACTCCAAGGCACAGTGACGCTTACATTCTGGACATGAGACGCAATTATTCCATGCGGTCTGCTTCCTGCTTAATGTCCAAGGCCTCGGAGAACGACTCATCCTTATGGCATCGTCTTCTAGGGCATGTCAACTTTAAGAACTTGAATAAGTTGGTTAAAGGTGACCATGTGAGGGGCTTGCCAGTAAAATCTTTTCATTGTGTTGAAAAATGTTTATCTTGCTCTAAATGCAAACAGCACAAACTCCCTCATCGTCCTAAGACTGTCAATTCCATAAATTCCACTCTTCAACCGTTGCATATGGATCTTTTTGGTCCCGTTCAACCAATGGCAATAGGTCGAAAAGCCTATTGTCTGGTTATTACTGATGATTACTCGCGTTTCAGTTGGACTTTTCTACTAGGACACAAGGATGAGACATCTCAGTTTCTTATCAGATTTATCGTGTTGGTTGAGAATCAGACGGAGAAACGAGTCAAGTGCATTAGAAGTGACAATGGAACAGAATTCTGCAACAAAGTAATCAACGAATTCTGTCACATCGAGGGGATTCTACGTCAATTCAGTGCACCCTACACTCCTGAAAAAAATGGGGTGGCTGAACGACGAAATCGAACACTGGTTGAAGCCGCAAGAACCATGCTGTCATACTCCAAACTCCCTTTATTCTTCTGGGGGGAAGCCATTAACACTGCTTGCTACACTCAGAAGCGTGTGTTGCTGAACAAAAGACTGAATAAGACACCTTATGAAGTCTTTTATGGAAACAAGCCAAGGGTTAATTTCTTCAAGACATTCGGATGTCCTTGCACAGTGCTTTAGTCAAATGTTGCTACAACTTCAAAGTTTGCTGATCCTTGCACAGTGCTTTAGTCAAATGTTGCTACAACTTCAAAGTTTGCTGAAAAGGCAGATGAGTGCTATTTTGTTGGTTATTCCACTGACAAAAGTTCTTATCGTGTCTTCAACAAGAAATCCCGAGTGATTTTGGAATCCTTCAACATTGATTGGCAAGAACTAAACCCTACCGATGCACACAATGGTCCTGATTAGATGTTTGATTATGAAGGCTTGTTCAGGAAGTTTCGAGGAATGTATGTACCACCTTCTGCACCAGTGATGTCTCCTATTGTTTCTGCACCAACTCCAACAAATGTTGATCAGTCAATCTTGATGCACGCCGTTGTGAAAGGTCTGACAGATATTCAGATTGCTGCACCTGCACCCGCACTTAATGTTCCACACGTGGCAAATCAACCAGTTCCGGCAGTCAATGTGCAAACATCAGCAGACTCTACTGAAATACCCGCTGTCGAAGACACAGATGATTCAGACACCGACTCATTTATGTCAGCTGACAATGTGGAAAACAATCAGACCAATCAAGCGGTGGATCAGCAAACCCACCAAACGGAAACTTCCCAAGCTGATGATCCGAGTATAGTTGAATCAGTTCCTACACCTTTCTCTGAAGATGACATCCATGGATCTGCTGAGGAAGCTATTCAAGAGAATGTGTAGAATGACACCGTTCCTATTGGAACTTCTCGCAGCACTGACTCATCGTCGGTTCTTGCAATCGTCGTACCTTTCTACGACAACCTATGGGAAGGCGCCATCGCTCAGGAACATTTGGTTGATCAAGAAGAAGATGCAAACGATCCCCAACCAAATGCTGCTGTCGATATGACCGCAGTCTTTCATCCCATAGAGAGCTTGACCATTGAGCTTGAGGCAACACCAGTCGAGAGTGTCGAACAAATTCCACAGTTACCAATCCATCACCGACATCCAATTGAGAACATCATTGGAGATCCGACCGCTGGCATCCAAACACGCAGCACCTCTGGTAACATTAACAGATGTCTTTTTGCTTGTTTTATTTCACAGGTAGAGCCCAAGGACTACAAAGTTGCATTGAAAGAGAACTCTTGGGTAGAAGCAATGCAGGAAGAGCTGTTACAGTTCAAGAAGCTAAACGTTTGGAGGCTAGTGAAGAAACCATATCACAAGAAGCCAATCGGAACAAAATGGGTGTTCCGTAACAAGAAAGATGACAAGGGGTGATTATAAGAAATAAAGCCCAGTTAGTTGTGCAAGGTTTTTGGCAACAAGAAGGACTTGAATATGATGAAGTTTATGCACCGGTGGCCAGATTGGAAGCAATTCGTATCTTTTTGGCCTATGCCTTTTACATGAATTTCAAAGTATATCAGATGGATGTGAAGACTGCTTTCTTGTATGGGAAAGTAAAAGAAGAAATTTATGTTAGCCAACCACCAGGTTTTGAAGACCCAAATTATCCTGACCACATTTACCGTCTTGAGAAAACACTTTATGGTCTTCACCAAGCTCCTCGTGCTTGGTATGCCACACTGGCTGATCATTTAGTAAAGAACGGTTACAAGAGAAGCATTGTTGATCAAACTCTCTTTGTCAAGAAAGTGAAGGATGATTTAATTCTCGTTCAAGTATATGTTGACGACATTATCTTCGGGTCCACGAATGAGACTCTGTGCAAGGAGTTTTCTGAGATCATGTAGAAGCGATTTGAAATGAGTTCCTTAGAGGAGATGACTTTCTTCCTGGGCTTACAAGTTGAGCAAAAGAAGGACGGGACTTTAATTCATCAAGAAAAGTACGTTCATGACATTGTTCAGAAATTTGGATTCAAGGACTCAACAGATTTCATGACACCAATAGCTACGCGTCCTGTTCTCCCTCCTGATCCATCAGGAAAACCAGTCGATCAACACCTTTATATGTCAATGATTGGTTCCTTGATGTATCTCACTGCAAGCAGACCGGACATCATGTTCCCTATTTGTCAGTGTGCCAGATATCAATCTGACCCAAGAGAATCTCACATGACTGCTGTCAAGCGTATCTTCAGATACATAAAAGGGAGACCGCGTTTGGGTCTTTGGTATCCAAAAGATTCTCCCTTGGAATTTCATGCCTACACTGACAATGATTATGGGGGTTGCAACTTGGACAGAAAATCCACATCTGGTGGGTGTCAATTCCTAGGAGATCGGTTGATCTCATGGCAGTGCAAGAAACAAGTTACTGTGTCTGCATCCACAGCCGAAGCCGAGTACATCGCCGCATCCAGCTGCTGCTCTCAAGTGATATGGATCCAGCATCAGCTGCTGGATTACGGTTTGAATTTCTATGGATCAACGATCAAATGTGATAATGAGGCGGCCGTTGCTATTGTCAAAAACCCGGTCCAGCACTCAAAGACTAAGCACACTGACATCCGGATACATTTTATTCGTGATTGTTATGATCGCAAGCTTGTCGACATAAAACGGGTCCATACTGATTTTAACTTTGCAGATCTCTTTACAAAAGCTTTCAGTCATGCCCGATTTTTGTTTCTCGTTGAGTCATTGGGCATGATTTCCTTTCAGTAAATTTTATCGTCTATCTTTTAATTTAAAACTGTAAATATTTTTCAAATATGTCACACTTTTAGAGGGAGAAAATGAGCTAACTTTAACTCACCATAAAGATTTTAAATTTACTTTCAGTAAAACAAAAATTGAGTCACTTGACTTAACAAAAAGATTTTATTTTAATATATAATATTGATTTCATCTTTACTACTATTAAAGTAAATTCTAAGAAAATTCAAAAAGAATTATCCCGTTTAGAGGGAGCTCCTGCTTAGAGGGAGTCGGATAATTAAACTTTTCAAATTTTGAGAAATTGATCCGACCAGTGGAAAGTGATAGTACATTGGTTTGTAATGATTTTAGCGCGTTAAAAGAATAGAACATAAGGCTACAAGGTCATACACTGATGTTTAGGTAGGCTTGACAAACAAGTAAGTGTCAGGTGATATAAACTTAAATTCTTGCCGGTACTAGTGGATATACAATTATGAAGCAGTTGCATGACTCCACAAAGTCATATTCATGAAGGCAAAAATGTAACTATACATGTCATACCCAAGCCTCTCTTTACCTGATCATAGTCGTCTTATGAAAGTCAGTGTCAATTTTAATTTTCATTGAGTCAAGTAAAAAGTCAAGAAAAGCAAGAAAAAAAAACAAAAGAGTCAAAAACACAAAAGAAAAGAAGTCAGAAAAAGAGTCAGTCCTAGGAATTTTAACTTCTGATTTATTTCTTCATTTATTTTCGACTCAAGCCTTAGACTTTCTACGTTTATAGTCATACAAGATCTGATTGTTAAGGCCCTGAGTCTTCTGCTTTGTTTTATTTTCTTGCTTTGTTTCATAATATGGTATTATCCGACCTGATTGTTATGGCCTGAACTTCTACCTTATTTTAATCTTTCTAGATCGAGTCAAGTGTGCAAAGCACAAAGTGTCATGTGTACAGTGTACAATAAGTCAAGTTTGTTAATAAGTGTACTGTGATCAACTAAGAAAGGTCTAAGTCAAGTTGAGGTGATATGTTAACAAAGTAGGCCTGAGATATGATGGAATCAGTAACATGTATGATTAAGTGGGGACCACATAAGCACCGTGCCTAATTGTACTTTAAATGTATCACTTCTGGCATCAAAACACTTGTCAAGTTAAAAAGGAGGACAATATCTATAGTCAATGGTGAACTTGTGTCACAATAATTTCAAAATGGAAACGCGATCTAGGGCTTTGCAAATCAATATGATTTCATATCGTGATCATTCTTTGAAAATTAACCAAAGAAAATTCTATGTAAATTAATTTACTTTTACTAATTTTAACTTTAAAATGCTTTAAATTTTTAAGTATCTGCATAGTTTAATTTTTAATTTTATTTTAATTTTTATTTATTTTATTTTATCTTATCTTTAATTTTAATTCTATTTTTAATTTTATTTTAGTATCTTCTTTTATTATATTTTGTTTTGACAAAAGAGATCGAACGTGCAAATGTTAACAGTTAAGGACCGACAAAAGAAAAACCTTATAAATAATCATGTGCTCGGATTCGGTGGGTAAATGTTTTTCGGGTTTGAAAATGCAAATATTTCTAAAAACCGAGGACTGAGAGTGTATTTTCGGTGAATACTCATGATGTTTTGACCTTATCGCGAGATAGGCTGACCCTATATATAAGGGAAATCTAAAATATCTTTCACTATTCACCAAACACTTTTGAGATTTACTCTCTTCTCTCTCAATCTTCAAACTCTCATACCCAGATCTTCTTCATTTTTCAAAGAATCCGGCCCTTATAATCACAAATCATGCCGTTGAATCCAGAATATCCACCTTCGGTGCAACATCAAAACACCACAAATCATTTCATCTTCATGTTTCTGGGTTCTCGTGGATCGAGACGACGGTTCAGATGAGCCGTCGGCTTGATTCATGACTGATCTTCGTATGAAATTGATTCATATGTTATGAACAATTTGTTGTTGGACTTATTGATTTTGAATATCATCATTAATTATTAGAATTAGGGTTGTTTGTATAAAGTTTGTAGATTTAAGTTTTTTTGTTTTGTTTATTTGAATGTTCTAAGGACAACTTGATCTAGTAAACAGAGGAGATTCAAGTTCAAACTTTCCAGAAACCTAATTCGCATATAGGCGACCTTGTGTAAAGAAAGGGAAGGATCAAAATGGACTAAGTATAGGCCTTCGCATGAAAGGGTTTTTTGCTTCGCTTTAACTCATGCGAAGCGAAACACCTTTCTGTTTCGCTTCGCTTGACCCCATGCGAAGCGAAACCCCTTTTTCGCTTCGCTTGACCCCATGCGAAGCAAAACACCTTTCTGTTTTGCTTCGCTTGACCCCATGCGAAGCGAAACACCTTTCTGTTTCGCTTCGCTTGACCCCATGCGAAGCGAAACAATGTCTCATGCGAAAAACTCATACTTAGCAAATTTTTCAGAGTCTCAAACATAGTGCCACTGATCTGTTTTTACTCAAATAAACTGTTTGGTCCATTGGACTGTTTTGAACCTGATCTTTGCACAGTATGATCTAATTAACTTATAAATTAACTTGTTAACTCATTTAATCTAAATTGTACAGTATAAAATCTAATCTATCTAACATGTAAATACTTAATGTCTACGTACATATCTTGTTGGTTTTGTTTTGTCTTAATGATGATTCTCATGATCTTTTGATTTTCAATTTCAGGGTCATAACAACTTCTGTGCTCTCGAGTTGCCTAAGGCAAAGGCTGATAAGGTGTTCACTCCTATGGTCAAGGGGCTCAGGCAATCACCCCTTGCCTATGCCATCACTGCAAATCCAGCCATTTACTACAAGTGGGTCTTAGATTATTAGGCATTCGCCAGGGTTGCTGATGATTCTCTATCATTTACAACAACCGTTGCCAGACAGGAATTAACTATCACCGAAGATGACATTAGAAGGGTGTTAAAGATTGATGACCAGCCCGATTACAAGTATGAGAGAGGAAACAAAAAGAAGCTAGAAGGTTTCGTTGCTCAGATGGGATACGACACGGAATGGAAGAGCTTAGAGAAGAGTCATCTGTCACCATACTGGAGATTTCTCTTCCACATCATCACTCATTGTTTCACAGACATTCGAGGTGGTTTTGACAGCATGAGTACGGACTGGGTTCGTATTATGTCCGCATTGACCAACAAGGAGAAGTTCAATTACTCAAGACGGATATTTTTGTGCATGCTCGCGAACATCAAGAGCGAAGCTACATGGTTGATGTACCCGAGATTCGTGTAGATGTTGTTAGATGATCTGATTCCAGATATTCAAAGGCTGGGATTCAAGAAGGCAAAGGACAAGAAGTCACACCCCGAGCCATTTCATGTGCACAAGATCAAGGTATCTGTTTTTGGTGTGTTGTTGAGCACCAAGGGCAGAGGTCATCAGTATACGGGACAATGACCTGGGCCCAAGTTTGGTTTGTTTGAAAAGACAGAGCCTGCTGGGGATGAGGCGTCTGGTGAAGGTGAAGGTGATGAAGAACCCGTAGCTGAAGGTGGTCAAGATTCATCTGATGAGCCGGCCGAGGATCGAACAAAGGCCAAGCATGATTTGAAGAGAAAGGCGGCTGAAAAAGGAAAATTGATAGAACTTGAGGAGGAGGAAGAAGACCAGCCGCCCCTGAAGTGTTTGAGGAGACTTGGAGACTCCCAGAAGTCAACCAAGTCTCATGTCAAGTCTCCCTCACAAGACAAGCCCTCAGACCAACCAAAAATAATCAAAGAAGCCCTGGCCCAAGCCCTCAAAACCCTAGATGTAACTAAAATAAAAATCCCTGCCCACAAACCAACCAAAACCAGAAAGAAAACCAAAGCTAAGAAAATCAAGACCCTACTTCATGACTCACCTGAATCCTCACCTGAACCCTCACCAATAGACCAACCAATTTCAACATTCCTACCCTAAATACCTTCCTTACCACACTCACCACCACAACAACAAACAACCAACTCAAGCCTCAACACCACCTGCAAAACCAACCTCATCCATATTCACTTTATCAGTCTTTAGCTCCCCAATACAAACAACAAGCCTATGGAGCAAAACCATTCTTACTTCCCCAACCCAATCTGTCACACCATCTGCAATAAGACCAACACCACCCACCACTATAACTCCACCAATCCTTACTCAAGCCATCACCTTACCATTGCCAACAACCTCACCACCCATAGCAACCACCACCCCACCATCCACCATTATCTCACCCAAACCCATCTCCCGAGGGATGTCATCGACACCTCCAGTGTACGTTGATCCTATCCTCGATAGGATCGTTGCACTGGAGGAATCAAACGCCAAACGGGCGGAACGAGAGATTGCACTCCTCAAGCTCATCAAAGATATGAAGCAAAAGGCTCTTGAGGATGAAAAGGAAAAGGCGGATCTGAGGGAAAGGATCCGGGTGTTGGAAGAACAGAAGGCAGCAAGCGATGAAATTCCTGAAAATCAACGGTTATTGACCAACACCTTCCACACCCGAATCCAGAATCTACAAACGTTGATGAATCATGAGGCCTCTGAGAACGCTAATCTGAGAGCCGATCACACTAGACTTGGAGATAGACTGGCTACACTTGAAAGAGACTTACCAAGTGCTAGTGCTCTCAGATCAAGCGTAAACAAGAAGATTAAAGATGCTACGAGAAGGTGGGACGTTGAAAAGGAAGTTACGAACTCAAGAGTTGCTGATTTGGAAAATCAACTTGCTTCCTCCACCTCTCTCGATACGCTCAGAGCAGACATGGAGGCCATTAAAGAAAGAATCAAGGAACAAGACCGTCTGAATGAGCTACAGCTCAAGACTAATGAAGAGATGGTGAGCAAGTACCAGGTGGCCTCAGACCTCATGGGCATTCAAGAAGACGAATTTCATGGTCTGGAGGATAGGCTTGACGCTGTGTTTAGAACTTGGAGAAAGTCTGGTGAGACTTCTCAAGTTGGTGGTTCGCAACCTGCCCCATGTCCTTCTATGACCATGCGAGGCGTACAGGCTGTGGTGTCTGAAGGAGAGGCGACTGTTGGTCGGTTAGTACAACAGGGCAGCCAATCTAGCGGTGTTGGTGGTGGTTATGATGGTGATGAAGAAGATGATGAAAACGATGACGATGATGAAGTTCATGATAGCTTTGATGATGATGATGATGATGATGATGATGATGATGATGATGATGGTGATGGTGACAACGGTGGTGGTGGAGATGGAGGGGCCGGGGCGGCAGGAGGTGGAGGTGGAGATAACACTCAATCACCTCCACACTCTCAACACGATGCTCAAGACCCTGCTAACCCCGGTCAGCCAGCAAAGTCAGAGAGGATGACTCACTACTCGATAGCTTGTATAAAGATATCATCTCTCTGACTGAAAATACAAGTGTGATCGTTGATTTTATTAATGCAGGTATGAGCTTTGAGGAGTTCATCGAAGAAACGGGAATGGAGAAGGTAACAAATGAACAAGACGATGACATTAACTACTCGCCAAATCCGGATACTCCTCCCGCTCAAGCTTCAGAGGCTCCTGCAACCGATCCTGTCATTGTTCGCCCGCCAAAGAAGAAGTGAAAGACGCACATTGTCTCAAATTGTGCGTCTGCCCGCGTGCTCAACTATCCGTATCATGACGACTCGCTGATTGTATACGCAAGGTACGATCAGCGGAATAGCGTTTGGGCCATCAGACGTTACAGCGGGGACCTCATCTATCTTAGTCATCACGAGCTGAAGACTCTACATGAGCTTGATCTGAACTATCTACAGAAAGCTCTTGGTCATGGTGCTACTGGAAGTACGCTGGAAAGTTGGGTCCCGACTTATCTACAGCGTCAATCGAGAGTCAACTACAAGTACTTCAAGCCGAATAAGGGTCGAAAGTACAAGAACCCAAAAGAGATAAACCCGGCTACCGGAGAGCCTCGCACTATGTGGAGATACAAGGCGCCAAAAGAATGTCACGAGATTTATCATGGCGAGCCCTATCTTCCCAACACTCTCCGAGACTTCATCGATTGGGAGTTTGACAATACAACCGGCTAGGCCGTCATTCACTGCCGTGATATGCACGAGATCAGAGTGTTTGACGAGTATGAGCTTATGGTACTACACATTGAAGATGTGAGGAAGCTCTACAACAAGCCGCTGGGAACTGTCGAGGATTTGGGACGTCAGAATACCGACCGGATAGTGGAAGCCTTCAACAAGTTCGTGCGTAGACTTGTTGAACTTCCACTAACCGAGGACGAGTGCCTGATATACGACACCGACGGGTTTCAATACTAAAGACTAGAGGGAGATTGTTAGGCCACGTTTGTATATTTAGTCTTTTGTATTGATTCAGTTATGTATTTGGGCCGATTGGTCATTTTGTACGTTGTTGGGCCACGGTCCATTGTAAAGAAGCCCATTGGGCATTAAATTTGTTTTACTTCTCATGCATGCTTCCCTATAAATAGGAAGCATGCCATGAGAAGTAGGGGGTGGATAATTCAATAGAAAACCTTTTGGCAAAAACTCAATCACTTTTTCTCTTCTTATATCTCTCGGCTCTCTCTCTCTCTCTCTCTCTCTCACTAACCTTTCCTTGACTGAAAATAAACACAAGATCCGATACCTCTTGGTTACTTAGTGTGATTTCCGCTAGCACTAAGTTAGGTTGATCCAAAGACGTTGTTAGATCCACCCGAATAGAGACCTACAATAAGTGCCACATAATGGTTTTATCACATCAGATTTTTAGTGTTGCCCCAGATGGTGTCTAACCAGCTTATGCATTTTTATATGTATTGGCCCAATTCATTCCATGACCAATATGAAAAGGTGAGCTTTTCTTGCCTATTTTGGATATTTTATGGTCAACATGCCTTAATTTTTCCTTTCTATTGTGTAGGCATAGGTGGTTTTCTATAGTGCAAGCATAGGTGGTTACTCGGTTACTTAACATACAAACAGAAACAAAGTTGGTTACGCTGTAATGAATATAGTTGTACGTACTATAAGTGGAACATCAAGATTTAAATTTAGCATATGCAAATGAGTATGAAATCAAACCTGGGGGAATTTGTCAATAAATGTGGCAGCATTGGCAAGCTCAGCAACGGATTTGATCTCGTCAAGTGTTGCACCATCCTTCCCATAAGCGATATTATCTTTAATAGTTGAATTGAACAAAACAGGTTCTTGGCTGACAAGACCTATCTTGCCTCTGAGCCACTTCAGTTGGTAGTCTTTGACATTGATGGCGTCGATTAAAACCTCACCAGTTTGGGGGTCGTAAAACCTCTCTATAAGGCTAATTACAGTTGATTTCCCGCTCCCGCTCTCTCCTACTAGAGCCATGGTTGTACCGCTTGGTATAACAAGAGAAAGCCGGTTAAAGATCTTCTCCTCTGGTCTAGCTGGATAGCTAAAACTAACTTCCCTTAGTTCAGTATCACCACGAATGTCATCGAGTGTCATACCTCTCGTGTCATATGGGTCTATTTCCGACTTCCTATTTATTACCTTGAATAGTTTAAAAGCTGCAACTCTTCCAGAGGCAAAAGCACTCAAGCATGGTGAAGCCTGTCCTAAGGAGCTGATGATCATGGCAAGTATTTCAGTTATACAACATACATACACACACACACACACACATGCAGCTATAACTTACAGAGAGCTTATCATGACAGCCAACATTACATTTATGACCTGTCCTCCAGTATATCCTTTTTCAATAATCAATTTGCCACCATACCATATGGTCAATGAGTAGCAACAGAACAAACAAAACATAAATATGCCACCACCAAGTCCGGAGACAAGACCCTCTTGGACCCCCGCCCTGTAAGCTTTTTCAAGAGACTTTTCGTACTTGGCAATAGCTTGTTTCTCCCCTGTGAACGATGCAACCTGTATAAATCATGAGTCGTTATGAAGAGCGACTGATTAATAGTTGATTAATTCTCACTTACGGTTCTAATGGAGCTAACTGTCTGTTCAACTACAGCTGCTCCAACAGAATAAGCCATATGTCCCCTAGACATTAGCTTTGCTATGAGGACAGTCATGAAGGCTGCGGAGATCACAAGAGGAGGAATTGCAGATAATAACACAAGGGAAAGAAGCCACCCTTGTGAAAAAGCAATAACGAATCCTCCGAGGAATGTCGAAATCAGTTGTATGAATTTTCCAACCTGTTTGATCAGGATATTAATTTATACAACTTTCTAAACTCTGAAATAAAATGCTAGTAAATTATGCGGATATTTAACTTATGCCACTATGTACCTTCTCTCCCATTGCATCTTGAATAATGACAGTGTCACCAGACATACGCTCAACAATTTCTCCGCTCTTGCTCTCCAGATCAAAATATCCTACTTCTTGACTCAATAGCGCTCTCAAGTATATACTTCTGATTCGTGCAGCCTGCCTCTCCCCGCTCACCGTCCAGCAAACCACATCTACAATATAGTTACAGATTTGTTTACACAACCAAGCAAGTGTATGGTGGGACAAGAATAACAAACTTACTGAAAAATGCAGCCACACCAGTCCCCAGAGCCAAGTAAACATATTTAAGTGATACCTAATTATATAAACAAAAGAATAAGAAAATAAAAACACAAAATGTTGTAGCTTTTGCTTCATAAAAAGTAATGAAACAATGAATACAAGTACTCAAAAGTTATTCAGGCTTTTAAAACCTTGGAGACTTGATGAACAATATCCTTGTCATCTTGATTCCCTCCAAATGTGTCAATGAGCTCCCCGAATATCAGTGTCTGAAGAGGCATGGCGATCCCGTTTCCAATGGCAGTTATTGTTCCAATGATCATAAGCACACAGTCAGTGGAATCCGCAAAAGTAAAAAGCTTGTGGTATGGGGCTATATTTTCACTATCTGCTTCATTATTTTTATTTCTTGTCTCCGGGACTGGTACAGACGACATCCTTTTTTCTGGTTTCATGTCTGGACTCCCTTCATTCATTATTCAATCAGCCACTATCCAAGTGCTTTAAATATCACTTACAAGTGAGAGAATAATAATGGCTGAATTAAAAAACTTGTTCTTAAAAATTTGAGTTGAAAATGTATAAATTACTAACTCAAAGGTGATCAATAATATCAGGTCTGAATGTGGACATATAATATATATGTCATTTACGTGTGAAAGATTAGATGTAAAGCTACAAATTATTTAATTAATCATGATATACTTTACCAAATTCACCGTTCCAGCTCTTTTGCACAACCATAAAAAATCTTCAGGTGTTGAAAGCAAGTCATGAGATATAAAGATTGTTACAAGATATTACTAGCATTTGCATGGAGTAATCTGAGAGTCATGATAAAAACCACGTTTATTTCAGCCCTTCTTCCCAGAAACATGGCCGTCTCTGAGATTTCGAGTGCCTGCAAGATGAGTACTAAAAATGTCCCTTATATAAAAAAAATTAATCCCAAAAAAGATTGACGATAGTTATAGTAGTACTTCATTACTAGCTAGGCCTAGACTTTATTAGATTCTTTAATGTTTAATAGACTTGTTCAAAAAAAAAAAAAAACTAGGTGCTTATCGGTTTCTTTTCAGCCATTTTTAACCCAACTCACCACTTAAGGTTAAAAAAACTTTACATTTATATATTTTTTTAAAAATATTCCGGGCCCATACCAAGACCATCCCTAGACGTTGGTTGAACCTTGTAAACGTGACAACCATACCACGAGATTAATAAGGTGGTCTCCTAATATCCCTCTTACGTTAATTAACGGACACAATTCCATCTATACTAAATATTGTAACTATTAGCAAAATAAAAAATAGTAACCATAGGTTTTAGTTTGAATCTTCAAATGTCATAAACTGTCTTAACTGGTCACGTCTCAACATCCAAGGAACAAACATGTACCAATGAAACAAACTTATCACTCATCAACTATAAACTTTATATTTGTTTGGTCCCATGCTTTCGGTTGGTAAGAAAAACAAAAAAAATAATAGGTATGCTTCCTAATATTTTTTATTGTTTTGTTTATTATATAGAAGTGAGTGTCAAATAAACTGTATGTGGTAAGACTTCGTTCTCAGCTGACTCGTTCGATATTAAGTAATGCATCCATGTATACTCTTTTTTTATATTTGTATGATTTGGATGTGTTAAAAAAATCTTTATAAACTACCTATCCCTTTGGTCCCCAAAACATTTACAATAAATATATATAATAATTATTTTGGTATTTTACAATAAGTATGTAATAATGATTTGACATACTACCTATGTTAGTCCTTAAGATCATTTTAATAAGCCTGTTATTATTGTGATTTAGAATAAGTAAACAAAATTAGTCATTGTCTAAAGTATTTTCTTGTTAATGGAATTTTTTACCAAACTAGTATTGATGGAAAAAGTATTTATCATTTTGGTGTTCCATGAAAACTATTTACCAAACTAGTGTTTTCCTTTATTTTCTATTCACCTTTTATTATTAAATCATCATATTAAAGTTTCTTTTTTATTATTTTTATATTAGTTAACCTTTTTTTATATTTTATCAACAAAACTTTTCTTATCTTTTTTTTTTATCTCGTTGATATTCTTTTTATTTATTTCTTTTTTAATTGTTTTCAAATGTATTTATTTTTTGCTTTTATTTAAATATACTCATTTACGAATTTTATTTTTTAGGTTTAGTTTTGAAACTTTGATGAGTATATTTAAATAAAAGCAAAAAATAAATACATTTGAAAACAATTAAAAAAGAAATAAATAAAAAGAATAGCAACGAGATAAAAAAAAAGATAAGAAAAGTTTTGTTGATAAAATATAAAAAAAGGTTAACTAATATAAAAATAATAAAAAAGAAACTCTAATATGATGATTTAATAATAAAAGGTTAATAGAAAATGAAGGAAAACACTAGTTTGGTAAATAGTTTTCATGGAACACAAAAATGGTAAATACTTTTTCCACCAACACTAGTTTGGTAAAAAATTCCTTGTTAATGTTAGCATCAGCCAACTTCCCGAACAAAATAAGTACAGAAAAAATCATTATTTTAACTTTCTCTCATTTTCCCAAAAGATCTCTCATTTTCCCAAAAGACGGATGGATTCGAAGTAGGATAAATATATAAAATAAAGCTATTAATTTTAAATAAATGATACATACTAGACAAAAGATTCAAAATTGGACACACAAGAAAACCCATCTTTGTGACTGGTTTTATAGTGATAACAAGTACTAGATAACGTAAGTACAACATAACCTGTTGGATTTTTGTTGATTCCTCATGTATATCTTTCGAATCATGTATGGAACTAATTTTCAAATTAAAGTATTTTGCGTCAAAAGAAATATAAAATCCGACCAAAGAGCGAGAAGTTCTCTTCTATGAGTTACAAAGTATGAGTTCGACATTAAATCAGGCCAAATGATTTCCCTATACCGATGTTCTAAGATCTTATCGAAGTACATGATGCTAAGCAACACCACTAAAATACTAACCAATTTTTCGCTTCTTAAATTAATTAAATTTGACACACTTGATTCCTTGCTTTCATGTTAGTATGCATGCACCAATGTGTTTATATGTTCTTAAATGTTAACTAGTGGGCTCACCCACGTTGCGGCGTGGTTGGGTTGCCAACAGGTCCGTGTGTTCTATATGAAATGGTGACGAACGCAACACCTGCATAGATCTAAATTGGTGACATCCTAGATAGTGTCCATAATAGTTAAGCTAATATGTGCTACATGGCGGTGTTACATTAACAAACTGCATTTGTAGTCTTAGAAATGCTTATATCTGCTTCATAATACCAGCCTGCCCTTTCTCATCTAGTAGGGTATTTTTGGGTTTACAAAGTAAATGCAAGGACTTTTTACAAAACCTTATGAACTCATCTTCCGAACATGTAGGTCCTGCCAAAATTATAGTCTTGTATGCCTTGGATTGCGCTCGTCCCAAAAGCTTATCTAGCTATGTATTTCACTGCATCTTTTGTTTCTTTGCTCCTGAATCTGTAGCTTAAGTAAGAAATGTTATGGTTTGTCATATGGTCTTGTTAACATCTCCATTTTTGCAGCAGTACATGTCGGTTTGCCATATGGTCTTTTTTTTTGAGTCTTCGGTTTTGCAGCAGTACCTGTTGGTTTGTCGTATGGCCTTTTTGGAATCTTCTATTTCGCAGAAGCTGCTGTCTGTTGGCTATCTGTTTTGGTGCTGGACCGTTTATGTTGTTGACAATAATTGAATGGTCTATTTTGAGAGTTATATTTATCTGCTTTGTTAGTTGTTACACCTATTACTGGAAGCATTGGAGTTGGGATGATTCTTTGGTAGGTGTAGCCTTTCGTTGTAATCATGTCGTGGCAATTGATATTTATGAGTTTGTTCATTGCTTCATCAAAAAGCGTTGCCTATATGTCTGTGGTGTCATTGGCGAGGGTGGCATTGACACAATACCTCTTGAATACGATATGTTGTTTAGAACTGATATTTTAATTAGTCACTCAAATCTATCTATTTTAATAAAGTAAAATAAATGTGGACATTTGTCATGTTTTGGTTATTTCTCATAATTTTTTTTCCCTCCAAAACTAATATACCCTAATATATGTAACTGGTTTTAGAGTTCGTGTCACACACGGGATAATTCAAATTATAAAATTACATAGCGTATATGAAAAAAATGAATTACATCTATGCTTGTATCTATACAATGTGTACATAAATCGATTTTATTTATGTTACAAAATTATTTTTTTAAATGAACTTAATAAAAAAAATGCTCGTGCAAAAACGTACCCGATAATATTTCTTTCTATTGAAAAAATTCATTCTCGGTGCCATATATGTATAATTGAAATACTTTTGGTTATAAACCAATTTCGGAAATAAAGCTTCTCATACGATAGTAGTTCTAACCACTCAGTCTAAATACAAAAGGAGCGTTACCTTTATTGATATATTTATCAATTTACCACTCATTAAAGGAAAGTAAAACATTAAATTGTAACAATGGATGTTTTTTAAGAGCTATGTTTTTCTGAGCTAAATCATGAAAAAGATTTTGATAAGTTTCAGAGTGCTTCTCGACTTTGTCATAATGACAACATAAAAAAATAACATGTTAACCTATCCATTTTGTGAATATTTTGTTTCATTTGAGCATAGTTTTCCATGACATGCTTCCCATACAACGTTCTGATCACCATTGAAGGAAAAATTAATGTAGACATAAATATTTCAAAATTGATAAAAGTTAGAAGCATTAATAGGCATGAGGGTGATATGTTGAAAGTGTTCGCAATCTTTTTTTTACATTTTAATAGTTGAGGGAAAAATAGTCAGTTTGCCAAATCCCGAAATTTTTGATTATTTTAAAAAATGCCCTTAAAAATAAATTTGAAACCTAAATCACGTTTAAAATTCTAACTTTCATACTTTTGACATTTTAAAGTTAACACTTTGAATCCATAACAAATTTGACGATAAATTCGTTTTGCATTCTCAAACTTCTAAAAATACTCAAAATTTTCATTTTTTGACCCGTAACAAATTTTGACATAAATGTAGTTAACTTATAACAAATAATTTATTTACCAACTTTTGACCCATAATATCAAATTTAAGTTCAATAAAAAAACCCAAAACAATTTTCATTTGAGAAACATTATTTGTTGTTAATTTTTGAAATTCACCAAGTATTTTGAAATATGTAGTAAAAATAATATGTTAATATTTATATTTATAAAAATATATAGATATTATATAAATATAGTGTAAAAGAAAATGAATAATTATTGATTTATTACATATATTAGGGTATATTAATTTAGGAGGGAAAAAATTGTGAGAATTAACCAAAACATGACAAGTGTCCACATTTATTTTACTTTATTAGAATAGGTAGATAAATCAATAATGATTTATTTTTCTTTTACACTATATTTATGTAATATCTATATATTTTTATAAATATAAATATTAACATATTATTTTACGTACTATATATTTCAAAATACTTGGTGAATTTCAAAAATCAATAACAAATCATGTTTCTCAAATGAAAATTGTTTCGGGTTTTTTTGGAACTTAAATTTGATTTTATGGGTCAAAAGTTGGTAAATAAATTGTTTAGTATAAGTTAACTGCATTTAGGTTAAAATTAGTAACGGGTCAAATATGAAAATTTTGAGTACTTTTAATAGTATGAGAATGCAAAATAGATTTATCGTCAAATTTGTTATGGTTCAAAATGTTGACTTTAAAATGTCAAAAGTATGAAAGTTAGAAGTTTAAACATGATTTGGGTTTCAAATTTATTTTTAAGGGCATTTTTTTGAAATAATCCAAAGGTTCGAGATTTGACAAACTGACTATTTTTCCCTCAGCTATTAAAATATAAGAAAAGATTGCGAACACTTTCGACGTGCCACCCCCATGCCTATCAATGCTTCTAACTTTTATCAAATTTGAAATATTTATGTGAACATTAATTTTTCCTTCAATGGTGATTAGAACATTGTATGGGAAGCATGTCATGCAAAACTATGCTCAAATGAATATTCACAAAATTGAATGTGTTAACATGTTATTTTTTATGTTGTCATTATGACAAAGTCGAGAAGCCCTCTGAAACTTATCAAAATCTTTTTCATGGTGTAGCTCAGAAAAACATAACTCTTAAAGAACATCCATTGTTACAATTTAATGTTCTACTTTCCTTTGATGGGTGGTAAATTGATAAATATATAACGCTCCTTTTGTATTTAGGCTGAGTGGTTAGAACTACTATCGTATGAGAAACTTTATTTTCGAAATTGGTTCATAACCAAAAGTCTTTCAATTATAGATATATGCACCGAGAATGAATTTTTCAATAGAAAGAAGCATTCTCGGGTATGTTTTTGCACGGACATTTTTTTTATTAAGTCCATTTAAAAAAAATCATTTTATGACATAAATAAAATCAATTTATGTACATATTTTATAGATACAAGCATAGATGTAATACATTTTTTTTCATATACGCTATGTAATTAGTTTTTTTACTTATAATTTTATAATTTAAATTATCCAGTATATGACACGAGCTTTAAAACTAGTTTAGTTATAATTGAGATTTGACCAATCGCAATTATAAGTCGTTATATCACAGCTATAGTATCTTGGGTATTTATTTTTTATCATAAACTACTCACTCGATTTAATTGTTATATTTGATATCTAAAAGATCATGCTTATTATAAATAATGTTGTTGAAAAATCATATGTGTGATAAATTATGGTCATATAAAATCAGTTTATAGGCTACATAATGCGAACTTATTTGATTTATTAAATAACTAGATTTTATCCCTCGTATTACGGGGGATGTTTTACATTATTTGTTTTTAATATTTATATATGTATATTTGGATTTCAACTTTTTTATTGTAAGAAAGTTAATAATTAATATACTTGAGGTTTGATGATTAAATGGTTCACAAATAAATGATATGTTATATTCCGGTTTAAAAGCTATCTGGATTTGGTGATACCCATTACCCGTTTATTTTCTTTATTATAAAATTGTTTCTTAATTAATAATAATATCTTTTTTAAATAAAATAGGATATTAATTTTTAGTGTATTCCTATTTTTTAGGATTTTCATATCAAATATTTAATGATCAGATTAATTTTTAAAATAATGAGATGTTATAGCCCGTTTAAGAGCTATCTGGGTCTGGTGAGACCTTTACCAGTGAATTTGGGTCAAATGCGTGAGAAGCCTTCATTTACAAATAAAGCATTCTGATAGCTTGAGAGAATAGTTGTTTTACATTTTTCGTTTTTTTAATATTTATGTTTTGGATT